>NC_056741.1:284611434-284616434 GCF_019279795.1 Protopterus annectens | reverse complement strand
AAACCCCACTTTTTGAAGACAGTAAGAAAATCTGGTCGTATTAACAATAAAAAAACTATTCTTTACTTGTCTGCAGACAGTGGAGAGATTACATTGAATAGATAAGTCCATGCTGAGTGTCTACAGAGACTGGGCAATGCAAGGGGTGCGTATGCAGCACAAGAGAAGTATTAGCCAAATCAAGCAGCTTTGACCCAAAAGCATCAGTTTATGTCCAGAGTATGGGAAAGGTACTCATGCAGAATTCTTTACTTGCCCATTTAACATGGTGGTGTAATACACTCTACACTAACTTTTTGGGGATCAGTATTTTCACCTTAATTTACCAATTCTGTAAGACTGCGTGTAGGACAAAGCACCCCCATGCACATGTTCATTCTGTGAGCTCTGTTCCTGTATGCTGTGACTTACTTTATAAGCATGAAGTTTGGGCTTTCATAATTCAATTAATTCCTTTTTGAGTATGTCGTCATTCTCAGTGCTGTTTAAATTTGTGGCATTTGTAGGGAGTGTACACTGCTGATGTTAAATATACAATTGCCCTCAAGTAGTTTTACCTGCTTTCTTGCTGTAGCTTTCTTGGTAGATTCATTGACTAACATTTCAATCTTGTAAGCCTGTGATAATTCCTAATAGGTCCTGTATTTACTGCTTAATTTTCTCAGGTTGACATAACAGTGCATAACTTGATTCCTGTTATTTGGTAAGCAACTCAAGTCTTTTTATTGACCTGTCATACTTCACTGTTAGCGATCTGTGTAATGGACTACTTTATTGTCAAATCTTTCTCCTTCCTATACTCCAATATGCTTCAGATATGTGCATAACCTTGTAAACTACACAGCAAACAAAGTTAAAGGAATCCTATAACAAAGTTGCAAAATTCATCACAAACTTCTCATATAGAAGTCATCACTGCCTCACGTTAAAAAAGCTGCAATGGTTAGAATCATAGCTCTCAACGTCTTAGAACAAGAAATCTGGACAAAGCCATAAATAATGGGAGGACAAAGGCCCAAATAGGGATAATTTTAAATACTTCTCTTACAAACTTAGAAAGTTGACAAAATAGCACATTTTGCATTAGTATGAGTTTTCTGAAGAGTATGAAGTCTGAAACTCAAATGTCTCTCATTATTTTCTGACTTCAGTCTTCAATGATTTGCCAATGATTGCCTGGAAAACCACAATTTTGTGAAAAAGAGACCAAAAATATGAGGAAATAATCTGGACACTCTGTGAAAATCTGTACAGCTGATCGGTATGGTTAGACTTTATTATTATTTTTTAGTTATTTGCATTTGTTTATCAGGAAAGTACAAGTGGGTATGGAACCCCTTTGCAGCAGATGCCCGGAGAAAAAAGCACCACAGTTACAGTAGTATATGAAAGAGAGTCATAAAAACAGAAACAGAAAATAACACATAGACAGAATCATAAAGCAAGTACATAAATCTGTAGCAGTCATTGATGCTAATGTGTACACTTCACTTCCATTTATCTATTGAGCAAAACAAAATAATATAGAAGGGAAAAGTGAAACTAGTTTCTAAAGAATGATAGTTATGTTTTAAGAATAAATGTCAGAAAGTCTGTTTAAAGTGATAATGCATAATATACATCCAGTTAGGCATAGCCAATAATTTTCTCTTCAGCCCCAATCATCTATCCGTCCACAACCCCTTTTTCCTATTTTTGCACTTGAGGCTGTAATGTCACTTTAGCAGTGACATCACATAGAACCAAGGTTCACATTGTCAGATGGCTAGTTAGCCTTGCCACAGTTGTTTTTCCATACCACACACATTCACACACACTCGCACCTAAAGACAATTTAGAATGTCTAATCCAACTATTACATACAGTTAAAATATGGGAGGAAACTGGAACAACCAGAGTAAACCAATGCAAACACAGGAAGGGTATGCAGACTTCACACAGAAAGCATCTCTTCAGAGAATCAATCCTCTTCCTGTGAGGTGACAATGCTACCTGCTGCCCTACTGTGCAGAATCGTCCCACCCTAAAAAAAAAAAAATCCTTCAGCAGAATTCAGCACACAAAGAGTTATGCAACAGTGAAAAACTTCTTCTGGCCACCGAAAGCCAAGTAAGACCACAAGGTCTACCAATGCTGCAAGAGATGCTCTCTTTTCCAGTTATGTCACCAAACAATGGGGCAAGTTCACGCTTCCATTCAAAATAAATAAATGAAAACCCAGATTAAAACAACTCCTGACTGTCTCCTGGCTGTGCTCATGTACCTGATCAGGATAATGTGGAACCTTCACACCACTATCATGCCTGTTGCACACCTTGCCTGTAGACATCTTAAGCACCAATGACAAGCAGCCTACACACTTCCATTGCGCTACACGTCTCCATTTTCCTCGAATTTCCCCAACATTCCAATGTTTCCTTCTCATCTCACCCTACCTCCTCGACCCATTTTCCCAATATTTCCTATTTTCCCATGAACTATTAACTTTTATTCTAAGATCAATCTACACAATTTAATGTTGGATAAACTGAATACTGTTGTCAAAGACCTTTATATTATTATCAGGTTTCCTTAGAATTCTGTGCACCACTACTCTCTGTCACTGCTGTTCTTAATGTAGTGCTTTGTTAGAACAGTATTGTACGTTGTCTTTATTTTAAAGTCTTTTCCTTAGACCTCTATGCATTGAAACATTACTGTATGTATTTTTATTCTCATTCTATGCAGCTTTTCTACCCAGGCCTACACTGTAAAGTTTTTTTTTTTTTCTTACCCAGTTGGACGATCCCACGCAACATAAATCAATGAACCTGTTTTCATCGATTTGCTTTTTATGACACTAAAGCGATGCCTTATTTCTTCTGCATATCAGTGCAATGGTTTCTTTAAATGGAAATGTGGGAGGAGCTATAATAAAGATTCTTGCTCAAACATATATTAACAATGACACATTTTTTTTCTTCCATATCCACTTATAACTTTCTTTTGGTTCAACTATTCATAGTCCTTGCGCCTCTTCTTTTTCTCTGGCTTTCCTTGTGACAGTGTTTACAACAATACTTTTGTCTCTGTGGTTAAACAGTATAATTTACCCCCCACTACACACACACACACACACACACACACACACACACACACACTTTTATTTTGGATTTTTATAACGATTGGCCTTTGCTGACCTATAGATATTGCCATTGTTTATTTCAGGTAAACTTATCCATTTATGATATCCATTTTTTTCTCAAACTCCATTTTTCGGAAAGATTTTTTGATGTGCAGCTAGACCTCCAAGGGTTCATGTGCCGCTCCGCCTCTTATTTATTCCCTCAAGGACTGAACCCTGAGCAGTCAACATTTAAGGACTTCAATCTGCAGCATCAGGGCTTGTTTTTCTTTTTTTAATTTCATTCTTTCTGTCTGTCTCTGTCCAATGCATGACATGCAGAAATGCCACTACAGGAATGAAGCATCTGTTTGTCTGTTTATTCCCCCCCACTGGATGCATCCTTACTAAAAGCCCCCTCACCTCCATTAGGTGGTGTTCCCAAGCCCATCACTGAAGACAGAAGTGCCTATCGTCTTCAGTTTACCCCTCCTAATTTGTCTAGTTGTCATTCTGACAACTAGGCTGTTGATCAAGCCCATATAACTGAACTGCAGATGCAAGTTCTGCTTCTTTGGAATATGCTGGTTCCTCAAACCTTTTAAAGAGTTCAAACTTTTGTCTAACAAAACTTCTATCTGTTTTTTTTCTAATGGGAAATTAGTTTGCCTTTACAAATTTTTTACATCAGATACCATCTCCCCCTGCTTGTTTGGTTTGTTTGTTTGTTTGTTTGTCTATTTAGCTTGTTGTTTCTCTGGTCATATTTTTTATATTATGTTACCATCGGGTCCGCTTCTTAATTTTGAAATTACAAAATCCTGAAGTTCTACATGTAATCTTGAAATTAAGAAAAAAAAATTAAAAGCATGCAAAAGTATGTTTTTGCAGGGGGACAAGCCCGCCTGCACCCCCACACCCCCTGCACCTTAAATATACTAACTCAGAGATCGCTCTGCAGTGAAGAGAATGGTAATAGGGATCACTAGACAGTGTAGAATGGGAACATTACCGCTCTCTTCACTGCAGTGCGATCTCGGAGTTGTATATTTTAGTTGCAGGGGGTTTGGGGGGATGCAGGGGGGCTTGCCCCCCTACAAACACATACTTTTACATGTTTTTATTTTTTTTTTCTATTTACTTTTTAATTTCAAAATTTCATAATGTCGACATTCTGGATTCTATTTTATGAATCTCGACATTATGATATTTCAAAAGTAAAAAGTGGACCCGTTACCCCTCTCAACTGTCCAGATTTCCGCAGAATGTCCAGATTTTTGCCTTATATTTTTGGTCTGGTCCTCATAAATGTTTTGTTTTCTGGCAAATTGTTGGCAATTTTTGAGGACTGAAGTAAGAAAATATTGAGTTTGAGACTTCATACCCTTCCAAAAATTCATGCTAATGCAAAACCCTGTTATTCTTTCAACTTTCCAAGTCTATATTTAAAAACTGTCCCTATTTTGGGGCCTTTGCTCCCCCCCCCCCCCCATTATTATGGCCTTGTCTAAATTTCTTGCTCTAAGAGGTTGAGAGGTGTGGTTACCATTAATATATTTTATTTACAGTTTCTCCTGTTTTCACTTTGTTTTAGTCATCTGACTTTAACAATCACACCTACTATTAACTGCAAAAGTACCAATGGATCTTTAAAATATAGCTGAACAATGTCAGTGCACATCCCAGTTTAATGGTTCAGGACAAGAACAGCACCATTGTAAAAACGCCTCCCCTTCCCCATTCTACTGCACAGCATCAACACCTATGCACAAAAAAATGGAACAAAACCAGAATCAAGCTGAACATACAGCCTGTTAAAGTACTGAAAGTGCATGTTTCTCTGTAGTGTTCTTGCAAGCACTCTGCAACTTAAAACAGATTATCTGTTGCTTGCCTG
>NC_056741.1:284533934-284603934 GCF_019279795.1 Protopterus annectens | reverse complement strand
ATATCATGTCTTACACTCTGGATTTATTTAAATTTATTCATTTCTAACTCTAAATTAAACCGGTACATCTCTGACCAGGTAAATTTAACATATCTGGACAGTTTAGAACAACTGTTCAACAGGTGCATTTTGATAGGAAATAGTAGTATCAAGAGAAAACCCAGGCAGACATAAGAAGAGCACATGAACTCCAAACAAACATTGTCTGTCAGAACTGAACTCTAGACCCTGGAGCTATGAGGCAAAAAATATCTACTCAAAGGGAATAAGTCATTTGGCTATAAGTTTGGCTATACCATGCAATGTGTAAATTATCATTAGCCAATATGTATATACACACACGTATATGGGTCTTTCTTGTAGTTTTTACTTAATTGTTTGCATGTGTGACCTTTTTACCCTTTGGTTTGAACGCTATTTTGGGATATTTTGTAGGCACCCTAATGTTTATGGACATGAAACTTGATTTTAAGTTCTGTTTTTTCTAAAGTATAGCCAAACAATCCACTTACACTGTTTTGATGTGATCAGAACAAGTCTGAAATATGGCATGTCTACAGCTAGTGGGGTGGTGTTTTATTGGCCTTAATGCACCCACAAAGAAATAAAAAAGTTATGGGCATTTAGAAGCTATTCAGCTAAAATACTGGTATGTCCTTAAGAGGTCATTTACATATGTCCCATGAACCTCCACTGCAAGAGGTTCAAAGGTATAATGCAACTTGATTGTTAGCATAATGGTTAAGGTGTTTACCTTACAGACACAAGGTGCGGGATTTGATTTTCACATGGGATAACTGACTAGCCCAAAAGGGCAGTAAGCCTACTATAAACCTATGAACCTATCCTGAGTGGGTCTTTCTTGAAGTTTTTACTGAATGGTTTGATGTGTGACCTTTTACCCTTTGATTTGGATATTATTTGGGATGTTTGCAGGTATCCTAATATTTATGGACATCAGGATTTATTTTAAGCTCTGTGTCTGTAAAGCATAGTTTAACTATTCACTTATTTTGTACTGAAGAGGCCTGAAAAAGATCTAACCATGGTACATCTGCAGTTAGTGGGGATTGGCTTTATTGGCCCAAATGTACCCATAAAGACTTAAAAAGCAAAAAGTCATTGCTATACAGCAGCCATGTAGTTGAAACACTGGTATATCCTTAAGGGATCATTTGCATACATCCCAAGAACCTTCAATACAAGATGTTTAAGATATTACACATTCAAGACTATAGCTTTGCTAGGTCTTTCTTGCAGGTGAGATGTATCTATATATAGACTTATACCCACTCTCCACCAATTCAAAATACAACTTCGAACTCTATTAAAATCTCAATGGCTATGTCCATGCTCTAATCCAGACTAATAGCTCAGGCTCCCAACTCAACCCGGCCTACATAGGCCTCCATCCAGCCCTTAACTTAAGGGTCCACTATTAAGCCCTAATTACTCATCTTTACTAACTTATATCACTAATTGAATTTTTCTTTTTACCTACTGTTATATTTTTGTATTTTTAATGTTGCCTGTCTCAATTTCCTAGCTTATGTCACTATATTTTTATATTTTATATTTTTTATGTACCTCTGTGCTTTGGAGCTTTTCTCCCCGGGTCTCCACTGAAAATGGATATGTATCCAGTTGGACTAACCCGGTCAACAAATGTAAAATAAATAATAAATAAATAATAAATAAATATATATATATATATATATATATATACTACGGTGGTGGTGCTGCGGTAGCGTTGTCCCCTCACAATAAGACATTGCCCTGTTTGATTCTCAATTAGAGCGTCTTCTGTGTGGAGACATGCGTGAATGGGCGTACCTTCATTGAAGGTTGTGCATCAGGGCTGGCAACTTGGCTTGTAAAAATCTACTGCCAATCATTAGCGGATCGGAGTTCCGCTGTGGCGACCCCTAACCAGGAAAAGCCAAAAGACACAACAACAACAACACAACATATATATATATATATATATATATATATATATATATATATATATATATAGAGAGAGAGAGAGAGAGAGAGAAATAGATCTATCTGTCTATCTAGCTATATAGAAATACACACACACACACACACACACACACACACACACAAAACCCATCACACTGAGATGGTGTGAACATGCAAGTTCCATACACATAGTGGACAGTAGTTATGGCTGAGCCATTGAACACTGATCTACAGTGCTAAATGTCAGCCATTACGATCATAAGAATACTTCCACAGTTTGTCCCAGAAAGCTTCTCAGATAATGTAATTTTAATAACAACATATCATATCTGCATGACAGGAAAAGATTGTCTAGCACCCAGGGCAGCTTGAGGGTGTTTCAGTAGCTTGCCAATAGAGCAAATGGTGCAATGATCTGGAGGGTCTAGGTTCGAGTCCTCATTGAAGCATGCACTTTATTAGTCCTATGATCCTGGACTTACACCAGGACTTTTGCCTCCAAGGCATGTAATCAGTATATCAGTTCATTTGTTTTCTAGTTCAGAAAAGGGCATATGTACACATACTTTCCTTTCATATATGTACATGTGTAACATTTACAACCAGTTCTCAATCATTATTTCCTTAGCATTATCAAACATACTATAAGTCCCAGAAAATAGCTTATTTGAGTAGTATAACTTAGTATAGGGTTGCCACATTTTCAGATTACCAAAGTTGGATATTTTTATAAAAATGTACAATTTTAAAGGATAAACCATACCACAGCAAATGTAAAGTACTAGACTTCAATTTTTTGCCAAAATAAAAGATCATGTTTATAGAGTTTCAATTGTTTTGTTATTTTATCATATTAATGTGTATCAGATAGAAAATAATGCAACTATTTGTGGAAATATACGGAAAATTTTTATCCTAAAATTTCAAGATAGCTGCCAGTTTTCATGTTTTTTTTTTATATGATGCCACTTTTCAAATAGGGGCTATCTTGCATAAAAAGAAATAGGTGGTAACCCTAGCTCAACACTTTGCTCATTCCTGTGGTACAGGGTTTGAGTCCCTCAGCTTTCATTTGCCAGAGGCCTTGAGCAAGTCAAAGAACCAGACAGTTCATAGGCTCATATGTTCATAGGAAAGCTCTAGGCAATCAGTCTGGAGATCATTACATCCCTAGCCAATAATCTATATTCAGAAATTCCCTCCAGCCTCAACTTGAACAATACAAGGTAGACCAGGGGAAAACTGAAACTGCTTATCCAATTATCTAGATTACCCTTCAGTGTGGCAAAAGTGGTACTTCTGCTTGACAGTGGATATTTGATCCAATTTGGGGATACACTGAGATAGGAATCTGTCATGCCCATGTTATTTATCAGTTGATAAAGATTTAGTTCCTTTAATTGGCTATTTGAGGAACCAGTTTTAAGACTGAGATATTATAAAGTTTAAATGGCTTTATATTTGTATTAATGTTCACTTATGTGATGTTCACATTTTTACATTTTTCTATTTTTTTTACTTGTATCATTTGTATTTTGTTTTTATTAGCAATTAACAATTACATGGGTGTGTGGGGTCATGTGATACACAATTAGGGGTATTAAAAGCTGTTTGTAAGGAATGTTTTTTTACTCTGAAGAAGTCTATGGCATTAGCAAATAAAAGTGCTCAGTCTTATATTAAACTGTACTTTGCTCGCTCCTTGCCTCTTTTTCTTGTTTTTTGGTTTTGCTAGTTACATTTGTTTTGCATCTGAAGTTCCTGGATTCTACTTGAGGAACCATCTACTATCCAGAAGTACAAGGCTCCCTATTTGTCCATTCCGGATAATTAATAAATCAGTTCTTTAAACCATCCAGGCATGTCCAAAGCACAGTTTCAGGTATACTCTCCAGTCCAGCTAGTGAATCTGGGAATCTTGAGGCAATGTTACAATTGCCTTATGTACACAGGCAACCCTCTCCTCCTTCCAACAAACTCAAATATATGTGAGAGATGCAACTATACAGCCAAACTGGAGGCCGAGCTCTCTCAACCCAAGACTGGCACAGTCAGTCGGGAGGAGAAGGAAACCACTCGCACTACACAACCAGTCCCACATAGACCAATCACACCAGCAAACAAGACACATAAACTCACAAAAACATACTCGGAGGCTCTAAATAAAAATCTGCCAAAGCAACAGAGACCTCCAAAGCAGACATCCAATCAACCGCTACCCCACAACAACTTTCACGTATCACATACTTCACAAAGTCAGTGTGCCACGCAGTCGCAGCCACTAAGGCTAAATAACACACCCACTGCACTAGTAATTAGAGACTCTATTGTCAGGCATACTGACGTCCCACTCACCAGACTGAAAAAGGAGAAGGTCACTGTAAGCTGTCTGTCAGGTGCCAGGATCCGCCACATAACACAAGCACTCAGGTCACTCCACAGCAGGTTCAAATATGACTCTGTCATTGTCCATGTTGGTGTGAATGACCTGAGACGTACCTCCCTGGACTACATGAAAAGAGACATAGAGGAGCTCTCTGATTATGTAGCCCAGGCCGGTAGGACCCTGACCCTGAGTAGCATCTTGCCCTCACCAAGAATGATGCCACAGTATAAAGACAAAATGATCAATTTTAACAATTGGCTAAGCTATTGGTGTCATTCAAAGGGGATCCAGTGTCTGTCAGCCTGGGATAACATGCTCGACAAGCCATGTTGCTTCACCAGGGATGGCTTGCACCTGTCACCCTTAGGCTTTCGAATACTGACTAAGGCTCTTGCCATCCCCATAGTGCCTTTTTTAGATAAGGCTCAAAAGACAAACCCACCTCCATAGACAATACCAAAAACAAAAAACTAAGGGTAATGCTACTCAACGCCAGAAGTCTAAACCTCAAGATGCCCACACACGAGGCACTCCTCAGTATGGAGAAAAGTGATATCTGTGCAGTAACAGAAACCTGGTTCAAGGCACCAGAGAGTACCCCAGCACTACCAGGATTCAACTCATACCATTTGTTTCAGCCCCAGAGTATCCATTTTCATCAAGGATACCCACACCTCCAGGTTAGTGGCACTGCACGAGGCAGTGGAAACCATCCATGTGCAACTAACAGTAGGTAAAACTGCTTTTCAGTTTGTAGCCTGCTACAGATCACCCACCTTGTCTCAGGAACCCCACTCAGCATTCCTGAGAACATTGGAGAATATGAAGGTCTCACCAAACACCATGATATTGGGGGATTTCAACTACCCAAACATTGACTGGGAAGACTACTCAAGTCCCAAATCTTTCGCCCAATGGTTCCTGGTGTTTATAAAGTCAAATGCCATGGAACAACTGGTCACCACTCCCACAAGAGGGGACAACGTATTAGACTTGGTCATCACCAACATGGGGGCTCAATGTTCCACACCAGAGGTAAACCCCTCATTGGTAAGATCAGACCATAAACTAATCACAATGGACATCCACACCCTGACCTCACCCCCAGCCCTGAAGAATGGAGTTACACAGAAATGTTATTGCATAGCTAGCTGACACTAAATAAATGGGGTTACCTGAAACCTGCCAGGATGAAAAATGCCTAAATCCTCCTTATAAGCAATGGGCTTGTAGGGAAGAACACAAATGAAGTGCACACCCTTTTGGATACTCTTTACTGCTTTTCTCATCTGGACTCCCAGATTTGGTGTTTCTTTTGGCATTGTCTTTACTGCCGAGTACTTTGAAATAGGTGGATGAAAAGCGATGTGTATCTACTTACCATAAATATAGATGTTTGACCATCTTCACTGTTGCAGTAATAACCTTTGGGATTTCTTGCTATAGAACTTCTTGGGTGGTCCACATACCAGAGACTTGATACCCTTCCCAGTGTCCAGTAGACACCTGTTCATCCAGTGCCAGGACATCTCAGGATAAACAGCCATCAGCCGGTGCCTTTGGGTCAACTAGGAATTCAGTCTAAGCTCTTCAATGGTTCTTTGGACTGCAAGCCTAGTAACTGCCTATGAACCTATACAGTCTGAAATTCTGGGTGTCACGGTGGAACACAGTGGTAACAGTTTCCCAAGACATCTGGTCTGGTGAACAAAAAATAGGGCAACAGATATCTCACATTGTGCCTTAGGAGATGCTAGCAGCCCTTTGATAGCAGAAATAAAAGTCTGAAAAATACAAAAGTAGACATTAGCTTCTTTAGCTAAGTGGATCTGAATCACATGGAAATTAAAGAAACAACAAAGCGACTCTTCACATGATGCAGAATGAGATAAAAAACTAGTGTAACCTGAGTAACACAGGAGTAACATGATAGAAAAGAGTATCAGAAAGTAACACTACAACAGACCTTTACACAAGCTGTAACTGGCTAGCCATGATGTTGGGAAGCACATGGTCATTGCAATAAAGGTGAGGCAAAAACAGAAGGCATTAATAAGCACAGAGAGACCCTCTTAAAGTACCAGATGCCTAATTGTATCAATATTCTTCAATTAAAAACAAGATGACATAACCACAGCAGTCAACTGATCCCTGAGTGTCAACTGGTCTTCAGGGAACATGCCAAGATTATGCTCCCTACACACAATCATCAGATTATTGTTTTTTTTAACACCTTTATTGAATTATTACTTTTGAAATAGGCAAATTTACATTTTTGTTAGCATACTTAATGAATAATGGAAATGTAAAAAAGATAAATCTCGCAAAGTAGCATGCACAGCTTAAGTTGTCTGTTACAGATGTGTAGAGTTTTAACAGATTAGAGCAAAAAAAATGTGAATAACCTTACAATCTGCTCCAAATGAATCAACACTTGACATACATTTCTGAAGAAAGGAGAGGTAAAGATTTGGTTATCAGCATACAATTGATATGAGAAACTTCTTCAGTGTATGAAGTATCCAAGGAGTAACATAAGCATTACATATTAGAAGAGACACAAAATTAAATCAAGCCTTGTCGAATGTCACACTCCAGTCAGTCACTGCATAAGTTAATACTAGAAACTACACCCCGATTATATCCTGATAGGTAGGAAACATGCCAGTCAAATATGATGGGACACAGACCACAATAATAATGCATGAGAAGAACACAACTATTGAGAACCACAGTTTTCGGTTTTCTGAAAGATCAGACAAGACCAGCACAGAATAAAAACATTGATCCCTAGCTAGGAGGAAATTGTCATCTCCTGTTATATGGGCAGTGTCATTAGTATGATGAGTGCAGAAATTGGAGTACTACAGTAGAAAGGATCCCGAAGCCCAAAACTGGTAGTATGAAATGGAAGCTATGCATAAATGGCAAGCTTAACATGGGATGAAAGTTATCAGGATTATTGGTGTTCAGAAATGTTTTCTGAGGAACATACGAATCATGGTCTCCGCTAAAATAGGAAGAAAGACTCCAGAGATTAAAGACAACTTTATAATATAATACTGGACTGGATCTAGAACTTCTAGATAAGTAAAAAATAACTTGGAGGAATATAACTTCAGCCCACCTGTATTAACATGGACAATCAAAATCATATATAAAAAAAAAAATGATAACCAATTTTGCCCCTCAACTCAATGGCCCAAAATCATGAACATTTTTAAATATTTCTCCAATTCAATTTAAAAAATTAAAAGAACGACAGGTTTTACATCAAAATGTATCTTTTGAACAATAAGAGGTACTAAGCTCTAATGTCTGGAATTACCAACTGACTGTGATCCTTAACGATTTACCAGAAAATCAAAATTTTTAGGAAGGACAAGGAAAAATATATGGCAAAATCAGGAATGTTCTGCAATTTCAGTGTTAAAGCAGCTTTCATTGTTGAAATGTTATTGCTTTAAGGGTAGTAGGCTATGACCAACTGTTAGCTGCTGCATTTGTCTTCCAGGCCAGAAAACCTGTCCTCTGATGGTAGATCTCTGACTGGTAGCAAACATAATGCTCAGCCAGTTCAACTATGTCACTTGTGAGACCAACATACTTCTGATAATATTTTAGTCTTCATCTCCCCATCTGAAAGAAAAAAGCTCAAAATCCAGCCATGGCTCATACATCCTGATGAGATTAGAATGTACATGAGGTGTGGCTAGAAATTCAGAGCAGCAATCATTGACTTACTTTAGTCATATATTATCTCACCTACACTCACAACACTGCCCCGCCACTAGGAGCAGATGAAGTTTTTATTTTTATTTTTTATTTATTTGCAGTTGGTTTACCAGGATAGTCCATTGGGCCAAATGAACCCATTTTCAATGGAGTCCTGGGGAGAAAAGCTCCAAATAAGGTTACAGTAGGATTTACATCCATATTACAATAATTACAAGAATTTTACAAATAGAGCATACAATATGTGGTAGACAGAGTACTGTTCACATTACAGTTAGAGCAAACACTTTTAGGAAGAACAACTGGTGGTAAACATTTTAGATGATACAGGCTAGAGAAGGTAAGCATTTCAATTTAGAAAGTAAGAAACAATTGCAACAGACAAGTGCCAACAAAAATATAGATGGTGAAACCTTCCGCTATTGTCAACACTCCATTGGCTCAAGCTATGGAGAGAAAAGGAGGATAGAATAAGATCAAAGTGGGCTAGGAAGTGATCAAACCAGGTGTGTGGTTCCACCATCAAGTGAGTGGGTATCACATTATTATCATAATTATTATTATAATAATTATTACTTAATGGTTGGTAACCAGGTAGGTAGAGTGGCCCAGAGATCCTTTTTAGCCATTACCCAAGGTCAGATGGAATAAATAGTGCAAGTAAATTTAACTTATATCCAGAGGGAATATCAAGAGTAATCCTTATCACGTGTATTTCCAAGCCAATGAAATCTCTTTATAATAGATAATTCCTTTCCTACAGTTATTGAATTCTGATTGACTCAAATGTTGAAATCACCAAGAACAGCAAGGCTTTGGTGCCTCAAAACAGAGGTGGCAAGAAAGCCTATGAATTCTTTAATGACTGTTCTTACACAAGTAGGTGAATAGTAGATAAAGAGCAGCCTAAAATTGTATCGTGTATCCATGATGCACACACATAAGATGGCACACCTACTTACACTCTGGGCTAGCATGAACCCAGCTTCAAAACAAATAGCTACTTTCCTCCAATTATGTTCTGCTTTTAGGACAGTGGAAGCAAAATACCTTGGGAGAAAGACAACAAATACAGGTCAAAGTTTTCATCCAGCCATGCTCTCATTATGGATGCAAGGACAATATCATACAACAAGACATCAATAGTTCCTAATTTGCTGTGGGTGAACAGGACCTCATATGTAAGCAAAAGAGGACAAAACTTACTGGTCTGCATGATAGTGTAATAAGCAACCAGAGGTATGACATACAAAAGATGGACATAACTGATCATGTTTGGATAGCTCCTTCTGACCTGTTTAACACAACAGTCAAGAATCTTGGATATGCCAAAATGAAAAGATAGACAATAATGCATATTTCATCCTAGGGTTGTAGTAAGAGATCCTACTGCCCACAACAGATATACAAGCAGGAGTAGCCTTTAAGGCACAACTATGGTAGGTCCCATGTATTCACTTAAGACACCGAAGTACTTCATTTCTGAAAGAAAGCATAATCAGCCTTGACAAAGGTAAGTTGTGCCGAATAATTTTCAGGATTTATGAACATTTTTATACACTGTATAATAAATGTATGCACAATGTGTTATATGCAAACACTGCACAATTGTATATATATATTTTTATAAATGTCTTTTTTTATGCAATAGAATGTGTTGAAGTGACAGCAGAGGAGGTGACTTACTCAACCTTCTGTAACTGAAGGAGCTCAAATGTCAAATCTTGCTGAATGTTGGCATTCTCAAGCAACTGCCAGTAGTTTGACCCTATCGCTTTATATACAATCTGGCAAGGTTTAGAAGAAAAGTTAAATTATAGCTACAAAGCCCTGTGAACACCCTCAATGGTCAACAATAAAGAAAAAGTAAGCTTTAGAACTTTAGGAAGGAAGTCCTCCAAAAATGTATCAGCATGCTTGCTGACCCCCAATCCCTCTTTTAATCAAAGCAGGTACAAACTATTGCTTCCTTAAGCTTCTCCAAAGTGTCAGTCTTCTGTCGTTGATGTCTGATAACCTCTTCTTGTTGCCAAGCAATGACCAGCAAGTCCAGGACTTATGTGACTTTTAATGATACTGCTATTTCTAGAAGCATCATCTTTGCTGCCAGTTTTTTAATGCCACCCTTTTCCTGACAGTCAGTGATTTAAATTCAGAAGTGTCTGTTAAGACCTCAGGTACCAGTGATGTGGAATAAACTATTTCCGCATGCATATATTGCAAGGACGGAGGCTGGGGAGATGTGGTATTGTCCATCAAACCTGGTCATCTCTTAATTAACTGTTACCATATGTGAGCATTTCAAGTATGTAGAAACCAATCAATTTATGCAGTACCATGTGACTGTCTCAGCTAATGAGGCTGATTTCCTTTTTATACTCCATTAAGTCTATGAGAACTCCTTGAAGGCAACAGTAAGAATTCATTTTAGTTTCTGCTTATGATCTCATAGCTTCAATCTTATTGTGTTGCCATGTCAGCTGCTCTCTCTGTTCACAAAATGACCTGTTTAATGACTGGGGTTCAGTTACATAACAGCTTAGGGAAATAGACTCTGTTGACCGCCTATGAAGAAACTGATGTAAGCAATAAAAACGCAAATATATAACAATGATATTTCAGATTTATATACGTGAAACAACGGAGTGATAACCAAGAAACATGGTATAACTAGTTGTTCCTTATTTTTATTTAAGAAAACATAATAATTAAAAGCATAGCTGTAGGCATTTTTTGTATGTAATGGTTGCAGTCTTAATTGTTATGGGTGCTCTCTTTAACTAGATTGAGGTTCTCTGATTGGTCACACTATTATCTGGTAATGGTGCAGTCTCAATTGCATGTTTTTTTATTGCTTCTTCTATAAATGAATGAAACAAGGCTGCTAGAAAACTAGCTGCTCAATTACAACTGATTGTGAGCACAAGTTTCCTACAAACCACCTGCTCACATCAAAATGAATGAATGATTTTGCAAGAGGTAGGGGTAATCACTTTTAAACACTCATGTGTGAGACAAGCTCCCACCCCATTACTTATGTACCTATCTACCAGTTGTGCACAGGCAGTTAGAACCAATTCAACTGGCCAATTGTGACTTATAGGGAAGAGATTTTTATTTGATGAGCATCTCTGGAAGGACAGACCTCTTTTACTTAAAATGTTTTATTTGGTATAATACCAATAAATGAAAATCCACTTTTTTAATGAATGATAATGATGCTCGTTTGGTTAGTTCCGAATATTTTATGGTATCCTTTCCTTGCAGACTTTATTTACTTATTAATGTATTAATGTATGTAAGTATGTATGTATGCATTTATTTATTAGAATTTAAATGAAAAGGCACTGCAGAAGGAATGAATCACTCATTAAAAGGACAGGATCTAACAAAATGTACAGGTTCATATTCAAAAAATACTAAAAAAAAGAAATAAACACATTAATTATTTCACTGAATTGTTATGGTACTTGCAGTTCATGACTGTACCAGATAAAATGTTTGCTGCATTCATTTTGAACTCTTACCTTGTTTTGTTTAATCCAGTTGCCACTGACTCCAAATATCCACTTCCCTTGTTATTTAGAGTAATTTTAGGTATGAATTTTATTTTCAAGAGTTGCAGGACAGGCTCTCTAATTTTCTTTATTGTGGCTTAAAATAGCATGTTGTGTTTCATCATAAATTAACCAAGGCTGCTAATAAATTTCTGTTTTTATCAAGTAACAATGCACATGATAAAGGTAGCAATGCCTATATATTTTAATATTTCAGTGTGTTAACAGATTCTGTATATTTATTTTCATTCTCCAGCCTATGTCTATCATATTTGGTATATTGTTGACAAATTCCAATCATTTTTGAAGAACATACTACAGAAAGATTGTCAAACTATTAGATTCTTTTTGTCCCGCCACACTAATTATATACGTTGAACAAATACCAGTATGCAACAAAATACCTGTTCTATATAAAGTGATTGGTATGAGTGGAATAAAATGTTTTCACATTCCTGACTAAGCAGCAGTTTTCCAAAGTATTATCTACTGGGGTTTGATGTAAATTATTCAACAAGATTGCCCACTCCTCTAATCTAAAACCTCCATTCAAACTGTTGTTCATTCAAACTCTTTGAAGTGTAATTTATTCTTTGTTCCTGCTGCTTTTCTCCTAACTAATCCTTTTGGTGAGGCAACCATTTTATATAATGGCCTAAGAAGACCCCTTTCTGTCCTTGTTTGTAATCTTAAACATCCTGTTAATCATGTCTCTTTAGACATTTCTCATGCATAAGAATTTATTCTTCAGCCATCATTGTACAGGAAATACACTAGACAATAATATCACAAAACACCACAAAAACACTCACTCCAGTTGGACTTCTTTCTATCTGCCATTGCATTCTTCTCACTCATATTTTCAAATTTAGTTTTCATACTAAGAGGGTCTGCTTTTTATTGAACATCAGGCAGCTCATTGTTTCCATGAAGACTCTCAGTCTAGTGCTACATAACCACCTCTGTCTTTCTGTAGTCATTAAATATTATTTCTAATATCAGATAAACTTCATGAAATGTACTACACTACTCAATTGTTTCACTGCCTTGGAGAAAGGCTTTGTGTTTACGTTCCACTATCACTTAAATATTTTTTTTTCACTGAGCTGACAGAAAGTCCATTGCTTTAATATTAGTAGAAAAATCAGTGCATTCTGGATTTATCCATGTCTCTGTTCTGCCCTCTCCAGATATTTTGATATGCTTCAAGGTCCATTCCTTATTCTCACATTTTCTCCTTCTCCTGCAATTAATACTCTCCTACATACTTGCTATTTTTTCTCCTAGCCACATGCACACCATTGATTGCAGCATCAAATATTTCATTTCTTCTTCTAAGTTCACACATTTCCTTTGTAGGTTATAAACTACTCACCTAAAATGCTAACACAATCAGATCTGTTTCTGTGACTTTAATATCTTACAGTCCAGCCATAATCACAGTTGGCAGTTTCCCTTGAGTATCTTCCAGTGAAATGCTGGCATTTGGCTTGGTAGTTACCTGCACTATTCTGTTCATATCTATAATCTTAACACTGAACTTTATTTTACATCAGATATTATGTGTTATAGTTGCAAATGACTGACTTTCCCCTGTTTATCAATAATTCTTTGCTAAGACTGTTCTCCCCTTCTTTGATTTTGGCATCATATGCTATCTGCTGATCCAGCACTCTGCATCCCATTGCACTCAGCATATGCACAGTCTAGCACCAGTGTATCTTTCTTGTTGCTGTACTGCTATGTCCCCTTCTCTTTTAAACAATCCACTTCTCTGATTTTTGCCTTCTCACAGTTAGTTTTGTTTTCTCTGTGGAAACAACAAAGCAATGCAGATCTCTGCCTTACAACTCCTGAGCCTAGAGTTCAACCTTGATTTACAGTCAGTGTCTGCATGGTGCTTGCATGTTCTCCCTGTGTCTGTATAGTTTTTTTTTTTCCCAGGTCCTGTATTTTTTCCAGTTTCCCTATAACACAAAGTTTGTGTACTCTAAAACTGTTCATAGATGTTGTATTTACCCCCGCTCTTGTGGCTTGGAGCAGGGCTGAAAAGAGTCTGAGGACCAGATCTCTTATTAGATAAGGAAATAAATAAATAAAATAATTTAATAAAAAAGAGTACCTGGAACTAACACACTGCATGTAAATCCTAAAGGGTTTCCATATAAGCTTTCTTATCTGTTTCACTGAATTTCACTGGAATAATTGAAATAGGTAGTAAAATTCTGGTGTGGGCTACACTGCTCATAGTGACCCTCTAAACTGTCCTGTGTGGTCTTATCACTCTAAGAGGAGATCATTTCTAAAACTTCTTATCCTTTCCTTTCTAACATACATCATGCAGGCATCCTCCTTCTTCCACTTTCTTTGTCTTTTTCCACTCCTTGACAGATAGCATGGTTTATCTTGCATTGCTTCCAGTGGACTTGTGTCTTACATAAAGCTGTATCATGTAAACTCCTCAGGAATGAGTACATTTGCTGCAAACACTGTGAGTGCAAACGGCAATGATGGCGAACAATTCCCTTGAACCTGCATGCAGCAAATGTGCAGAAATTCCTCTTTCCCAGAGATGTAATAACTTTAGATTTGATTATTTCAAAAGGGGAATGAAAAGGGGTCAAGTCCTCTACATAGAGGGTATGAGTGGTTTTGACCTCCTTATAAAACATGAGTTTGAATTCTGCTTCAGATTCATTTTTTTTTTTACTTAAATGGAATTTGAACTCTGATTTTATGAAGTCATGTCATTGCACTAACACTCAACATTCAAAAAGTATATATTTTATGACATCTTTGCATTGGTTTTATAGCTATGTGCATTATATATAGTATGATACACTTAATCATATCTTCCATAACAAAGTTGTGCAGAAAAACAGAAAGCTCTAACAATAGATCCAAATCAGGTACACGATAATCCAAATAAAAATGGAGATTTTCTCCAGGAACCACGAAAGTATAAAAACTTTATAAAATGAAAATCAGCAAGCCTTCTCAAGAATGCTTTTTGAAATTGCATAACAGAGAGCATAAAAACATATTTGAATACATGTATCAGAAATCACATTATTAAACTCTAAGATATTGTTTGATAAAATTTCATCTCCTTAGCATTTCATTTTTGACACACGTTTAATACTATTCATCCTATTCAGTCCTTGAATATTTATCTGCCCCTAATATAGTGACCCATTTATATGCTCCATTTTCTGTTCTAGCAACCATATCTCTCCCTCTAGAATTCTCTTGTATATTCTGTAGGACTGCAAATTAAAAAATGTGATTTTATCCTTTTCACTGATAACACTTAAAAAGTGTGTTTGCAGTTTCTTTTATTTTAATTTCAGATGCTGTGAATATTTTCCATACAGGCTGCAGTACCATAATTAATATATGGCCTGATCATAGCTTTACATATAGGCAATAATACTTTCTGATCCCCTGTTAGACAGTACAGAATATCTTTCAACAGTGAATAACTTTTCCCAATCAGTTAATTTAGATTCTTATCAAAAGACATTGGATCATCAATAGTTATTCTCAGATCTGCATTCTTTCTATTCTTTGGTATTAATCTATTATCTAATGTTAGGGTATCCTGTTTATTTTCCATTGTGAATAACCTTACATGAACAGCATTCATTTAGTCTCTGCCCAATAGTGCAAATTATCCACATGCTTTTGCAAGGGCAGTTTGCTCACTAATGCTGATGACAATAGACCTTACCTCGGAGTTGTCATCAAACTTACTAGCCTAAATACTAGGATCTCCAGGAAATTCAGACATACATATGCTAAAAAAATGCCTTACTAGTTCTAATGGTAAAGTCAGTTAATTTCAACTCATAAGTACTTACATTTTGCCTAAATCTTGCCTAAGTAACTGGGAAACTTCTTTTGTTATATAAACAGGGAAAGTTCTTATAAACCTGCCAGAAATGCTTCTCTCTTTTATACAACCTGTCTAATCTCCATGGGACCTATGGGGCAACTTTCTTCTTTATATTTTTATTTTTGTCATACTAAGCATATTTTCTGCCACACAGATCATAGTGTCTCTTATCCATCTATATATTGTTGATTTTACTCATTATTTTAGAATCCAGTATCTTCCTCTCAGGATTATTTTCCATAACAACCACTCTCCTCTATAAAAAAGGCTTCCTCATACTGTCACTAAGCACCTCTGTCTTCAGGTTGTGCCTGCCTATTCCTGCCCACTTATCTTTAAAGATGATATTTTACTGAATCTTTCAGATTTTCTTGACCTATGCAACATTTCTGTCACATCTGTTCTGTCTCTCAGTTACTCTTGGTGATAAACTGTATTTCCTTTCTGCACTTTGTTTATGGATTTAGTTACAGGTTCCCATTGCCCTTCTCTGAATTCTCTTACCCTGTGTTCTTATGCCCAGACAATATTTAGTATTCCGATGGTATTTTAACATAGAATAACATGTAAAATCGTATGTGAATACGACTAAATGTGGGGCACTTGGTGCAACTGATACTTTGCATTATAATTTTGAAAGGTTAGATGACTATAGTACATAAATGAACCTATTCAAAATGGGCAAGAATTATAAGTGTCATTCAAAACTGCCATAGTGGGGGTGGTGAAATTCTCAGAGATATGACAGATGCATGATTTAGAAAAAGAGTCCTGTATCTGTCCACTGGCAGGCAGCAGGATAGAACAGTTCATGGAAAGCATATAACACAGAGCACGATGGTCCTTTGTTTGCAGTGTGCACTAAATCCCCCATTCAAATTACAAGAATGAAGGCTCATAGGTTCATAAGTGTGTACTAAGCTAACGGCCCTGGAGCCTATATAAGCCTAAACCAAGAAGATTCCCTGGCATCAGGCTGAGCTGCTCATCTTTTCTTATGTGTGCTGACTTCAGTCACAACCCTTCCCTGCTACAGATTATGTCTGCAGGCTATGGGTTATTTGCTTTTCTTAACCAATCAGAAAAGGAAAATGTTTTCAATTTTTGATGAGTTTAATGAGTTGAGGAAACAGCATTTTGAAATAAGTACGACTATTTTTTACATCAAATGTGTCAGATCAATTTGTGTGTATGCATAAAATATACAGTTATTACTGGATGTTATTAAATATTGCAGATAAAAAGGGAAATAAGTAGAAGATCCCATTTTTGGAAAAGGCCAAAAAAACTAAGATATTTCACTCCATCATAAAGGGATAGTACGCTAACATTTTCTGACTGTTTAGCATAACTTTGATGGCATGATATGGTTTACTGCAAAATGGAATCCTCAGTGATATTGCACAAGGGTCAGGAACTTCATTATAAAAGTTTAGTATTTACTCAATGGACACTCTTTGCTTTAGAGAATATTTAGAGCTGTAATAAATGTAGTATTGTTTTAAACAAGCTTATGTGAATAGTAAAACAATCATTGTAACTGCTCAACAAAGATTTTTAATTTCACTCTAGCTATATACTCGTATTCATTGTGCCAAATATATTTATATACATATGAATCTAATGCTTTTGTATTTAGTGCCATGTTCTGTCCCTACAGTTTACATATACGTACCCAATTCTGATTTACTTCTAGTTCAGGTGATTGGTGAAAAGGGTCTTTAAATCAGACCAACTACACTGTGGGCAAACAGCCAATACATAAACAATGCTTCTAATACTTTAAAAAGGATTCACACCTAACCTATTTTTTAACCCTGCTACCTAGCCCTGCCACAGGTGTCCTTACATATCTTACACTTCCATGCACACTCACACCTATGGTCAATTTAGAGTGTCCAGTCCACTTACTGCATGTCTTTGGAATATGGGAGGAAAACAGAGCACCTAGAGGAAACCCACATGAACACAAGGAGGACATGCAGACTCTACACAGGCGGCACCCCAGCTGAGAATTGACCCAGAAAACCTTTAGTGGTGAGGGAACAACACTATCTGCTGTGCACCAGTGCTACCAAAAGACAGCTAAAAATGATTGAGTGGCAAGGATGGCTGCAAAACCACAACAGCTTGTATTCTTGGGGATTAGACAAAAAATACTGATTACATATGAATGGTCCTTGAAATACTGCTTATTGTGATCATACTGCTTAAAAAGAAAAACATGGTGGGATTGTTGAGCCGTGAGAAATTAGAAGGAATAGGCAAGAACAAGTCAGCACGCATTTATATCACATTATCGAAAGATGAAAATAATGAACGTTATTTAATTGGCCCCAAAATATCTAAACATAAAAATATCAAACATTCAGAACAGCGAATATTTTCCCATGGAAAAAATTTGCTGTTCCGAAACACATACACACAACACAAGCACATGAAACAAACAGCAACCACACACATACACTTAAATTCCTATATCTAATGCTACACTAAACTAAACATACACTACTATCTACCCACTTACCTTAACCCAAACCCTAACCCTAAGGTCCGTCACTATCGCACACTCACCTAACCCGCGCCCTAACCCTAACTAACGTAAACCGCCCCTAACCCAAAAGTCTGTCACTATTGCACACATGCCTAACTTGCACCCTAACCCTAACTCACTTAACCCGCCCCTAACCCCTAACCCCTAACGTACAAACAATCGCACACTTACCTGAACCCAACCCGTAACTTTCCACCACAGCGCTAAGAATTCACTGTTTGCAGCATTGCTATTCTTAGCGTTCACTGAATAGTGTTTGATATCAGAACATTTGAAGTTTTAATACTTCGATGTTCTGATATAGACCCGTCAGCACTCCTACTGTAGCTGGGAATACACTTTTTTCTTTTCTTTTTTTTTTGACCTTTTGGGTAGACTATTTTATGGCCCATAAACAAAAGTAAATAGTGATTATATCATAAAATAATTCGTGAACTTTACAAAATATAGATTCTTGTCCCATAGAAATCATGCAGTCAAAGATTTATATGTTTAGACAGTCACAATTTATCACTGATCTGAGATTGACAGATTTATCATTTTCAATATATTAGATATGTATCATTCAACATATACCTGACAGGAGGTATAACAATCTCTGATAGCTGAAAAGGGACACATAGCCTTAACAGTTTTGACATATTAATGCCCAAAGAAACGAAAATGATTAGTAAGGACTTTGATCTCTGATTAATCTTCCTATTTATATTGCATTCTAAGATGACATCTTTCCTTGTCAGCAATGTATGGCTAGAGTTCTCCTACCCACTATCCATTAACAGTTTGCAAACCTAGATATGATGCTGGTCCTATTTTATTTTCAGAGTATTTTCCATTCCTTTCAAACTAATTGCTCATGGACACTTGCATTCCTTAACATACAATGGAAAAAGGCATGATTTTTGTAGAACTAGTGCTCTTCCTGTAATTATTGCAGCTTCTAAAATCAACCAACCAAGCAAATAAGTAAATATGTCTTTCTGTTAAATTATGGCCCACCACCAGCAAATTTGCAGCTTAAGTTCCTCACACTGAGCACTAGTGTTCAGTCTTAGCCTATGTCACGTTGTTTACCTGTGCAGCAAACAACTGACTTGCTACTATTTTCCCTACTATTTAATGGCAGGGATACTGTTTCTATGAACAATAAAATGCAGTCTCCAATCCTTTTCTACCAGTTCTGTAGCCCTCCACTGACTGACACCCCCAAAAATGTATTGCACAAGCATGAGCAATGCAATTACGTAAGCAGATAATAAAGGAATAACAACGGAATGTACATTAAAAAAAATAGAAAAACAAGTATTTTTGTTAGTGAGGTCCTGCACACTCCTTACCCTAGTAAAATATATCTACTATACATATGTGTGTGTGTGTGTGTGTGTGTGTGTGTGTGTGTGTGTGTGTGTGTGTGTGTGTGTGTGTGTGTGTGTGTGTGTGTGTGTGTGTGTGTGTGAGTGTGTGTGTGTATACACACACACACACACACACACACGTATATATATATATATATATATATATATATATATATATATATATATATGTGTGTGTGTGTGCGTATATGTGGGTTCACTACATAATATTGATATTCCACAATCCCGAGACTCTGAAAACAGAGTCCCAGAATCTTGAGGTTGCAGAATCTCGAACTAAAAAAAATGTAAAACATAAAACCAACTATTCTAATGGTTATGCAGGGGGCCAAGCCCCCCCTACAGCCCCACAACCCCTGCAATGTAAATATACCAACTCCGAGATCACACTACAGTGGAGTGAACGGCAAACTTCTCATTCCGCACTGTACGGCAATCCCCATTCACTACTTTCAAGATTCCGCAATCTTGACATTCTGGTCGCCGGTATGCAGAGTCTCAGGATTGTGGAATTTCGGTATTACATAGTGAACACATATATAAATATAAATATATATATCAGTAAGCAAAAAATAAGTGGTGTTAGCAAGCAGTGCCTCCAGGAAACAGTCAAATTGCAAAAACAAGTACAGGAGACACCAGACCACAGCTATATGAAGCATAAAACACTTTAATACGAATGAAACACCAGGTGAGCGCTTTCGTGTCTCAAGCCACTTCATCAGATAATTCAAATAACAGCCCTCCAAGATTTATACCTATCATTCCAATCAATTATGCTAATGCACTGTCTTACCTTCTAAATTTAAAGTCATATTACATTCAACATGTATTTCACGAAAGCACTCACTTGGTGTTTGATTCGTTTTATTAAAGTGTTTTATGCTTCATATAGCCATGGTCTGGTGTCTCCTGTACCTGTTTTTGTAAATATATATATATATATATATATATATATATATATATATATATATATATATATATATAAATATGTGTGTGTGTGTGTGTGTGTGTGTGTGTGTGTGTGTGTGTGTGTGTGTGTGTGTGTGTGTGTGTGTGTGTGTGTGTGTGTGTGTGTGTGTGCGTGTGTGTGTGTGTGTGTATGTATATATGTACCAATTCTTAAGTTACACAACAATGTGGAAAAAAGAAATATCCTTAACTCACTACTTTGCGATTTTGTACAAAAACATATCCGAAATACTCCCAAAGCATTCATCAAAAGAGAATCAACCAAAAAATGTACTCAACAAACACATTAATATCTTCAGTATGTTTTGTGATTCCTGTGTGGGAGGGTTGTAATCTGGGATATTTCTTTGCTAACAGTTTGTCGAAAAGGTTAATAATCCCACATTGTGGCAGATTAACTAAGCCAAATGCAATACATAACATTAATATTTTGTATTTTTATGTAATATACCACTAGATGGTGCCAGGTTTACAAACTATTTATATAGTTACTTATTATTGTACTGCTTATTTTATACACCATGCATGGTTTGTTTTCTGTTTACCAGAAATTGCTGTATTTTATGAGATGTTTATATCTCTGTTGTGCTTCTGCTAGCCGTGGACTCAGGTGGACTTGTTAAAAACTCATAGGAATGTGTTTCTCCTTCTGACTTATAACACGCATTCAGTGCCAAGCAATGAATTCAAATATCATTGTTTCCAAACTCTGGTATAAAATGGTACACCATCCCTGTCACCAAAAAGTGTCACAAAGCATTTGAATTTGAAATAAATAAATAACCCAATTAATAAATACATACATATATGTATTTCCATGCAAAGTACCACAGCCCACCCACCACACACATGCACACTGAAACACGCACACACATGCCACACACAAGATTAACAAGAAAAGGTGAATTGCTCCCTTATTTCTTTTTCCTTTGAATTTGTGTGGTCTCATACTGAATTTGCAGATTAAAGAACTGAAGGCAGGGGACCTATGTTATGAGGTGCAGGGGAACAATGCTTAATGAATTTTGAATGACCTTGTGAATTGTGATGCTCTGTTTGCTTGTTTTATGTTATTTTAATATTTTAGTCGGGGCAATATGAGTTTCAGTTTAGAACGACTTGATATTTCATGATAAAGTCTTTCATGGTTAAAGTAAGATATATGATATTTAAAGGCCTAGATTCTGACATGATATAAACTGAGAGTGTCGGAGGCAGACAGCAGGATTATATTAAGCAGAAGCCATCAAAGGAGAGTTGTCAAGTTGCGTGGCTTAAAGTAAGGTGAAGGTCGAGAGTGAGAGATGCAGTCAGAGATGGAAGTGCTAAGAGAAGGAATCCAAAATGAAAGCACAGGTACAGACAACAATTACAAGTAATGAAGGAGAACTAAAGCTAGATATAGCCATGCAGAAGCCAACAATCTAAGGAGAAGGACTTCTTGCAGGAAAAGTACAAAAGAGATGATAATGCAAAACAAGCAGAGAAGCAACTAACCCAGACTGTGAGAAGAGTTGCAGTGCTCCTAGCTGAGGGTGAAATATTGCAGTTAGAATATTGACATGTTATAAAAGTCTAAGTGTTTCAGTACTGGATAAAAAGAAATATATTGAAGAATTTGAGAAACTTAGTGACTCTAAAAATCTTAATATTTTAGGTGACTAATTTTTGCCACATAAATTGATTTGAACACACTCATAGGTTTCATAGGTAAGTACTAGGCTAGCTACCCTTGTGGGACATTTTAAGTCTAGGCAGTTTCCATTTTTGTGCTCAAAATAATCTATCCCATTTGGTTATAGATTGGTCTTACCTATCTCATGGATGATAATTATATGCTAACCCTAATTAGAATAATTGGGATCATACCTTAGACAATTTCAGGGGGCCCATGCATGGGTTAAAGCATTTAGGAGGTTCCTTTGCCCATTGGTAATATAGGGGTCAGTCCCGGTTTAAATTTTTTGTTTCTCATCCATAGATCTAAGTTGTGCTTGAAAATGGACAGGGATGAACTTTGTTTAATGTGGATGGGGAGTCTGTTCCACAGTAGAGGTATTCTCTGTGAGATATACCTGTCCCTCCAAACTGTTCCATTGGTGTTGCAGAAAAGGATTAGATCCTTAGATTGAGAATTTCTGATGCCATTTGTCTTGCAGATGTGCAGTAACTCTATCAGTAATGGGTTAGAGGATACCTTGCATGCCAGACACTAGTCACCTCTTAGCAGCCTGCTGGATACCAAGTATAGTGACAGGGCAATTTCCCTGCCCCATTAGAAGAGTTTTAATCCAGCTTATCAAATTTCCAGCAACAGAAAATATCATCCTTGATCTGTTAATAAATAACATTCCTAAGAAGGTTGTGAAAATCAAACAACAAAACCATTAGGGAATTTTGAAAATATGGCTTTCCAGTTTTATGTTTTGCCTAGTACATCCTCATTTCAACATACAAGATATTCTTATGATAGGTCTAAATGTTATAATTCATACTTAAAATTAATTATTTGGATGACATGATCAGAAATAACCTGAATATGGATTATATGTCAAAATTATTTGAAGATACTTGTCTTGAGCATGTAAATAATTGAAGGTTTTGAAGTCTAAAACTCAAATGTATGTAATTATTTAGTGACTTCAGTCCTGAGATTATCCCAGTGATTTGACAGAGAACCAACATTTTATGAAAAACAGACCAAAAATATGAGGCAAAAAATTGGACATTCTGTGAAAATCTTGCCATTTGCGAGGTATGAGTGCTAGGGGTGTGTGCATGTTGATAGGTTTTGAGAGGTATGAGTGTTAGGGTTGTGTGCGTGTGGTATGTTTGCAGAGGTATGAGTGTTAGGTGTGTGTGCAAGTATGTGTCTGCCTGGGAAGTCTCAGTAGGGGGAGGTTATTGAAGGGGGTAGGCTATGGTGTGTGTGTGTGTGTGTGTGTGTGTGTGTGTGTGTGTGTGTGTGTGTGTGTGTGTGTGTGTGTGTGTGCGTGTGTGTGTGTGTGTGTGTGTGTGTGTGTGTGTGTGTGTGTGTGTGTGTGTGTGTGTGATGAGAAGAAGTTTTGAGTGAGGGTGTTTAGGTCAGAGATGGAGTTGGCAATGGTGATGACTATGGAGTCATCTGCATATTGCACTAGGGAAGAATGTGGACAGGATGTATGTAGTTGGTTGATGAATATATCAAACAGGAGAAGGCCCAGAATGGATCCCTGAGGTACACCCATTTTGATAGGGAGTGGAGGAGATGTTGCAGAGGGCCATTTAACAGACTGAAGTTGGTCTGAGAGATAGCTAGAGAGCCAGGAAATGGTAGATGTGGAGAGATTAGGTTCAGAGAGTTTAGCGAGCAGAAGAGGGTGGGACACAGTGTCAAAAGCTTTTGACAGGTCAAGGAATAGGGCTGAGACAAGTCTGTGATTATCTCTGGCTTAGGATATAGTATTCAGGAAGGATGTGAGGGCAGTGGAGGTGCTATGTTTGGGGTGAAAGTCATGTTGTATCTTGGTGAGTAAGTTCTCTTTTAAGAGGTAGTGGAGGAGTTGTTTGTGGATGCACTTTTCTAAGATTTTGGAAAGAGGAGATAAAATAGCTATAAGCCTGAAGTTGGCATGTTCTGAGGAGTTTCCACCCTTGTGAATGGGAATAATGTAGAATTCTGTCCAGATCGAGGGGCCTTTGGATTCTGGAATGGAGCGGTTAATGAGAATAGAGATAGGGAGGGCAATTGAACTGGCTGTCATCCTCAGGAAGAGAGATGGTAGGTTGTCCACAGAGGGAGAGCAGAGTTTTAGTTTGGTGAGGATAGATTTAATATAGTTAGTTGAGACAGGTTTCAGAAAGAAAACCCCGGGTGATTGAAGGTGGTTTTGGAGTTATAACATCGGTGCTGAAGTTGTATTGCGGAGATAGCTTGCTAATGGTTTCAATGAAGTAGGTAATAAAGGTAGCTGCTGTTTCTAGTGGAGAGTTGTTGGGACATGGATTAGGGCCAAATGGGTTGCCTGGGTGCAGAATTTGATTGATGGAGTGCCAAAATTTGTTTGGGTTAGTTGAGAGTGTAGAGGGAGTATTGGTATAGAAGATTTTCCTATCGCTAATGATGCTTTGTTTCATAAGATTGCGCAATTGTTTGTAGTGTTGTAGATGGGGAAGGTAGTTTTGTTTTAGACCAGACTGTCCAAGCTTTGTCTCTTTGTTGCATGAGGGTGCG
Organism: Protopterus annectens; assembly: GCF_019279795.1. NCBI lineage: Eukaryota > Metazoa > Chordata > Ceratodontiformes > Protopteridae > Protopterus > Protopterus annectens. The sequence goes on along the minus strand of NC_056741.1, from coordinate 284,579,284 downwards.
TGTGGTTTGAGTTAGCTATGGAGATATGAATGACTTTACCCGAACAGTACATTTAGGGGCTGGGGAGTTGAGAATATTGAGAAAAATAGAACTGAATTTGAGGACTGCATTATCAAGAGGTACATATTAAAGAAATGTCAAGTTTACTGATGTGAGATGGTTATTTAAGAATTCAGGGTGAAAGCTGGTGAGTTTGTGACACTCTATGTATCTGTGGGGTCGATCATAGTGGAGAGAGAATCTGAGAACCTTGATAGGACAGTGACCACTAAGGGAGTCATGGAGAGTTGTGGGGAAATGATATTTATAAGGCTCAAAGATAAGTATCCAGTCTATGCAGGAAGAAGTATTGGTGGGGTTTTCAGTATGAGTAGAAGCAGATATTAACTGGGAGAAGTCATGTAGATTAATATGTGTGGTAGGACAGCTGGAGGATAAGGGAAGCCAACTGATGTTAATGTCAACCATGAGAGTAATTTCATTGAGTGAGTGTTGTGAGAGCCAGGAGAGAATGTTCTCAAGTATTGGGATAATATCGCCTGGGGGTATGTATATTGCAGCCATGGTAATTGTTTTGTGTACATTGATTCTGCAGCTGGAGAGTAGTAGTTCAGCTGGAGAGAAAGGATGTGGATTGTTATGGGGTTATGATTAAATGATTGGAGAACTTAATAGCAACTCCCCCACCTTTTTTCTGAGCTCAATCCAGATCTAGGATGTTGTAGCCTGGGGGAAGAAGATCTCTGACAGGAATATGGAGATTTAACCATGTTTCTGTAAGTGCAAGAATATCAGGAGAGTGCAGGTGTGTCCAGGCATGAAATTCACTGATTTTGTTTAGTATACTTCTGATGTTTATAGAGAATAGGGTTAGATGTCTTTTGGATGGCAAGGTTTAGTTAAATCTGTGAGCTTAGCATTAGTATGGGCAAGGTTATGAGGTCCAGGGTTGGGATGAATGGCACCTAATACGAGAAGAGTCATGAGGATAGATGTATGGCTCTGAGGTGAGGAGGGATAGAGGTAGTATTTTACTTTATTTTTGGGGAGGGTAGGGGAGACAGTTTAATTTTGGGAAGGGGAGGTTGTGAGAGTTGTGTAGAGGATATAGTAGGAAAATAGTGGCTGGACTGGGGGAGGGTATGGTGTAGCTAGAAGTAGGAGGGGGGTGGCGGGGTGCAAGGTTAGTGTTATAGGAGGATAGGTTATGTAGGAGAGAAATAGCAGAAATAGAGAGAAGAGCTAGAATAATATTGAGAGGAGCCGTGTGAAGTAAGGGTAGAAAGGCAGAGTAGTTGGAAGAAGAAGGGAGCTAATGAAAGATGAGTTGGAGGATGTAGATTCTGGGTTGTGAGTTAGTTGTAACAGTTAATAGCAAAGAGTTAGGCGGGTGATATGATGCTAGATTATGGAAGAGGTAAAATAGAGGTTGTTGTAAAGAAGATAAGGAAAACTGGCGTGTTAAGTGGTAAGTATGCCTAAGCTTTATCAGTAAGGATAAGGTATTCACAGGCTTTATAACGCAATTCATATTAATCAATTTCTTGTGGCAGTGTGGGAATCTTCCTGGATCTTCGGTGATGTTATGAGATACCAAGAATCTACTACTATTTAATTCCATACACTTTCTCTAGTCCTAAGCCCAGTCTAGCAGCAGCAATCACTAATATACATAAGTTACTCATCCAGCAACTCTAACATTTTACTCCCCCAAAAAAGACTTCAATACATGGAACTCTTTTCTCTTTTCTTAATCTTCCACCTATATAATATTAATGCTCCCACCAAAAAATAGAATATTTACAATAGTGTAGATTTTCTTATTTCCAAGTCTAACACTGGTATTTTATGTCTCAAGTGGACAGTCAGTATAATATAGAATACTGTACGTATTATGGTGCCATTGCACTCACATTATGTTGAATTTAAATTGCATACTACATTTCAGCTACGGTTTATTTTTATTGCTTTAGTGGTGTTTTTATAGCTATGATGTGTGATTTGTGTTATGTGATTTTTCTCTCTCTTGATTTTATACTTCTGGGTTAAGTCTGGTAAAAGGTCCAAGATGACCAGCTTTTTACCATAGTTGAAAAGGACAAGTAGATATATAAGTAAGAAATAAATCATTATGCAACGACCCCCCATTAATATTCAAAAACGTGCATGCTGATTGGTCAGCGTACACATTGTAAATCAGTTATAGTAATGAAAAACAAGGTCCTGTCGCCCGGACTTTTTCCATTACTATAACTCTTTTTTTAGGCAACGGAGAATGCAAGATCTCCATTGCTTCATACTGTCTCGCTATGTTAAACGAGTTTAACATAGCGAGATAGCTTTAAAAAAAGCAACGGAGATTCTCCGTTGCTTTGTTTAAAGGTGTATCACTATGTTAAACCCATTTGGCATAGCGAAACAGTTTGTAAAAAGCAAAGGAGATCTTGCTTTCTCCGTTACTTTTTTCAAAACTGTCTCGCTATGTTAAATGGGTTTAACATAGCGAGACAGCTTTTAAAAAGCAACGGAGATTCTCTGTTGCTTTTTTTAAAGCTGTCTCGCTATGTTAAACCCATTTAATATAGTGAAACATTTGTAAAAAGCAACGGAGATCTTGCTTTCTCCATTGCTTTTGCCCACAGCTCTGATGTACTGTGTAGGCATACACATGCGCAGTACATCAGAACTGCCACAGAATAGCAGATAGCTGCGGAAGGGCAGCAAGGAGGCATTATACAATGCCATTATTTAAGAAAAGTAATTTTTTTTTCTTAAATAATGTCATTATATATAATAACTCACTTCTGGGTGTGTAATGCTGGATTTACCCACGGTTGGCTTTGTTTGGCCACTTGGGCTTCGCCCTCATGACCAAACCACACCAACCGTGGGTAAATCCAGCATTACCCACACCCAGGCGTGGGTTATTGCTATAACAAACTACAAGAAGACTGGCTTTCCATGAAAAGAATGCAAGAAAGATGGATGAGAAGACCTGTAAATGACCAATATTTTAGAAGAGACAGTGTGCCAACCAGCAGCCAAACCTAGCAAGACCTTCCAAGAAGTGAAACAACATACATTTTAATTTATCTTGGCTACACAATGACTCACTGTTTAAGACCTTTACCTCTTAGTGCCATGACCTGAGGGTGAATCCTGCTGACCTTCACTGAGTCTTGTGGTATATGTATATATGTCCTCTGTCCCTATAGGATTTCTTTGGATGCTCCCGTTTCCTCCAAGAAAAAAAAAAAAAAAACATGCTGTTGGACTAGTTATTAATTCACCCACTTATATTGTATATATCCTTTCTCTTATGGCCTGGATTATGACCACAAGGTAACAGAAACAAACAAGTTCATTAACCTGGTTAAAATGCATAATTAACAATTCATTTTCTTTCATTTTTCTATTTTATTTTCTTGAGCACATATGTTGTCACCCACTTTTTTATAAAAATAATGCATGTTTGTTTCCTTTCTTTTTATTTTATAGGAATTAATGAACTAGCGTTTACTTATATAATTTTCAGTTGTTTTTCTTTTGGTCTTTAAGAAAAAAGAGGAAGTGTCTATACATAGATAAGTAGACAGACAGATAGATATGGCTAAAGAAGAACACTATACAGTGAAAAGTGATGCCTCACTTTCACCTTGAATTAATTCACAGGAAATGATGCATTCATGGTTAGTTACGGTTATATTTTGCATGGTACACTCATGTCAAATCAGGATGCATCTGATTTTTCCCATGAAGTTTAGTATAGTGAGACCTTCATAATGCAAAACTAATCCTGAATTTGGACATGTATTTATGTAGTGACTGTCTTGTGAAATGAGAAGTGAGATTGAAAAAGTGTATATGGACAATAAAGGATCTTCTTGCTTTGATACATGATTTTGCCTTGTATGATTGCATAACCCTGAAATGGAATAAGCAGATAACTGAACAATAACTAAACAACAGAATGTTGCAATGTGTACCAAGCTAATTTTAGGACTAATTTTAAGGAAAGTGATTCTTGCATATTCAGTGTAGAAGAACATGTCCTTCTGTCACTATCTATTGCCTCAGCAGCAGAAAAGTATGTAAGATGATATAGTAACAGGTGATCATCTAAGGTAATCCTGAAACATCTGGCATAAAGAAGGTCCCACTGAAATTTGTTGCTGTCACAGCAACAATGGTCCATCACCTGTTGTGGTATTTAGAATCACCTTCAGATAATCTCTTTTATTACAGGAGAGACTTCTGGGAATATATAAACATTACTGATCCTTTCTGTTGAACATCTCCTGCCCAGCATCTGATAACATGTCTTGCACTAGGCAGCAACTGTACAGCTGCACTTCTGGTTTAGGCTGTTGGAAAAGAAAAAAATATTAGTCATGGTATTGTGAAAAGCACTAAAAGCAGCTATTCTTTCCACACCTCTTCTTAATTATTACCATCTGACCACACCCACACACATACACATACATACACACACACACACACACACACACACACACACACACACACACACACACAAATACACACACACATGCACGCACACACGCGCACACACATGCACACATGCACACATGCGCACACACACACACACACACACACACACACAAACACAATGGAATAAAGATGCTAAGATTTTTTTAAAGCATGGACTGAGTAAACAAGCCAAAATTACGTGTTAAGCTTTGTATATATATATATATATATATATATATATATATATATATATATATATATATCATATGATCATCAGTCTGGATTTTTTCAATTCTTTCTCAGCCAAGCATGCAGCACTGGCATCACTGCTGCCATTATGGCTGGAGACATTTTGGACAGATTCCAATCAGGAACATAAGCTGCAGCCTGAGCAGCAGTGGTGACTTAATTCATCCCCAGCACTTTTGTATCCTCATTTTTTGTATGGTGAATGGGAAGCTATTTTTATCCAGGTCTACTGGTTATTTGAAAAAGTTTGTTTAGGAGTCTGTTCTTGCCAGTTCCAGCCAGGATGGATGAAAACTAATTAACAAACTAAATAGTTTAACAGCTGACATGTAGATCCTGCATCAAGAGCTGTCAGCCATGTGGACAGAGAATGATTTCCTAAAGGTCACTATGTCAGCAATAAAAAAACACAAAACAAGCTGGAAGACACTATCAAATGGCAAAAACATGATTTGCAACAGTTGCATTCTGACAGCGGCCTTCATGAAGAGGCAGAAATGCTTGGAAAATATAACACAGAGGGAAAAGTATCTATATTGTAGGTCTCAAAGGATTGGAAGGTAAGGTATAGATTGTGTAAATTTGTGAAAGATGGACTAATGGGTTTAGCTAAAGATCTCCCTTTCCTAGACTACTAGACTTTCAGAGTGCACACATTTGTTAAGATTAATGACTAAGGTGGTAAACCTAATCATCTACAATAAAGAGCTACAGTTCAGAGCTAAGGACGGATGTATCAAAAAGGAGTCTAGGTAGTTGAAACATTTTTCACCTTTTGTATTTCAACAGAAGACATTTCTATCTGGCTATTTGGAATCTTAGGAGGGAAGGAACTGCTGTCAGGCTTGTCTTCTCTACTATGTTGCAAATGTCTTGGCAGGGATCCGCAAACTGGAGCAGGTCTTTAGATGATGCTGTAAAAATTTACACTGAAGTGATTCTAGTGCGTAGTGGAGAACAAACACCGTAAGGACCTCTGACCAAATAGAGATGCAAATGTCTATTGGTGGATCATGCAATTCTCTAATCCCACTATCTCCAGTAAATAAAGTAGCAGTTTCACTTAGGAAGTAACCCACCAAACCTTCTGCAATGACCTATAATGAGGAGGGATTGTCTAATATCCAGACCTAAATAGGATGGTTGAGCTGGTGCTTGCAGCGGATGGAATGTAAGACAGATAACTGCTGAAGAAGTCTGAGCAGAAAAAGCAGTCCTGGGCTCAGGTAGAGGTCTCTCCGATGGGTAGAAAGACAGTCTGCATATTGGCAGACTTTCATCCTGAATCAGACAAAGCAGAAGAAAGTAGAAGATGTAGTGGTCAAGAATACTATTTCAAGATGAGGGACTCAGCTGAGACGGGTCTGGAAGGAGTTGGTTTGGTAATCCAAGAAAAAGCTGGCTCTTTAAGTGGATGAATGTAAGTAAGGATACGGTAAGGATTGAGAACCGTTTACATACGTCTACCCTGATTGTCTCTTCTTTGCTTTCCTTTTTTCTCTTGCGCTTGTAAAGTATCTTGCAATGCTTTTGTGCTGAAGAGTTCTAGGACTACACAAAGGATATCAATGGGTTAGTCTTTTTTTTAAATGAGTGCTTTGATGGAGAGGATTGTGCTAAAGAAAGATGACGGCAATAGCTCATTGTTTTTGGTTAGGTAAAACGTCTGGAACTCGGCATTCAGATACAGACACTGGCCTTATAAAGTGAGCAAAATGTTTCTTCTTTTTCTTTGTTTCATTCTGGACTGTTAATGTTGCATAATGAAACTAATATTTGTTATTTTTTTTTTTTTACAAGCTAATTGTGGTAAAACTTGTTATTGCAGTCTATGTTTGTGTTTCAGGGTTGAGAGCAGATTTAGTTAATTTTATGGTAATGTTTGTCTTTAAATGGGTAAACCCACTGAACAGAGCTGTCCCTTTTGGGGGGAGTACAACCCATGAGCAGTATCGCATTAAATAATATGCTCAAAGTAGGCAAATGGAGAGTGAAGGAATCAAACCCTGATCTGCAGAGATCACCACCTTCATTGTCTTTGCTAACTGCCAGGCATCTTTTTACTTGCTCAGTGTGTCATCAGAATCACCTCCTTTGTTTTCATTATGCTGTGAAACATTTACCTGATTAGAAATGGCTTTGGGAGGGTGTATTGCATGCTTTTGTGGTTATCGGTGTAGACTGGTTCACGTAATTTGCGTGCATCTTGTGTATATATTATTTGTATATAATGGTCTTTGAATGGAAGGACTGTAAATAATTATTTCATTTGTGTCGTGCTTGTTTATTAGGGCATACGTTTTTAGCTTCTTAGCCAGAGATGGTAATGTAATGTTTGCACGTTTAGCTTTTTAGTTATAACAGAGTATTCTATTGCATAGTATTAAGTATTATGGTAGTCCCCCTGAAGAAGGCTTACATATGATTGCTCTGTACATCTACTAGTGTAGAAGACTAAAGCTTTGACTTGTTAATGAGTTGCTTCCTGTTTCAGAGTTACAGTGTTTGAATCTTTCCACCTTCACCTGCCTGCTGTGTGACCTTGAGAAAGTTACTTAACAAGTCAGTGTTTTGGGGCAATTGGAAATGTTTGCTAAGTGCCTTAATTGTCTACAACTTGCATACCTAGTTGCTGCCTATGTTAACGTTTAATTTTTTCAAATGGAGAGGGAAAAAATGTATGTATTGGTTGAGGATATAGTCTGGGTGAAGCATCAGCTATCGGATGCTAATATTCTAAAGATTTCTATATTGCCTATAAGCTTAGTGAAGAAAGGGAGAGGGTTATTAACAGAAACAATGAAGATAGTGTCTATGGCAGGTGCTCAGAGCTATGCTGTAGAGTGCAGGGCATGACCTAGTATTCAAGAACAGATTGATGGATTAAGCTATATGGAGTAGCCGGGTACTAACAACAGTGATCCAGTGTTTCCTTGTCTATAATAGTTTTTGGATCAATGTAGGATAGTTTGGGGCATTTAGATAATAGTTTCAGTTAGGAAGTTTTATCTTTGGTTATGATAGAATGTCATTGTCAAGAGTGTACTGGCTGTGGCAGATCACTAAGGTGTATTATATCTGGGGTGACAAGTATAGTAGGATATAGCTAGGAGTTGGATGGACTCTGTGATTACAGATTACTGTGGTTCTGTGGATGGCAGATGGAGGCCAAGGTCACTCATTGCTGTAGGAATAACAAAGTTGGATGAACAGCCCATCAAAAGATTATTGTGGTCCAGCTCTGGAGAGATGCCTGAAACACTTACTATGAAGGGAGGTGAAGGGATGTATTTGGATAACTATGTGGTGTGCAGAAGGGTTGAATAACCTCATCAAAAAAGGAATGCTAATTTCCAAATTATTGAAGGTGGAGGTAATAATAATACCAATTTGTTACCCAGGTAGGCTCACTGGATACAAAGTCCATTTACAGGGGTGACCCAGGAACAATGTGTGATTAAGTGAATTGCTAAAGGTCACAGAGTAGATAAATGAGAGATGAGGAAATCAATCCCTGCACCACAAGAACTAAAGCTTGTAACCTTTATCTCTATGCAAACTGCTAGCCTAAAGTTTGTTTTTGTGAAAGAAAGAAATTAAGGGCTACAGAAGCTAAAAAAAATTATGATGGAAGGGTACAAATGTCTGAAGGTGATGATGTCTGCTAAAGGGGGGAAGGGGGGCAGGTATTATGCACAAGTCCACATTTGGATGGGAACATCAGTGAAGTTTGGTAGGTGGGGAAAGATGATGAATGTTTTCTAGGGTTGTCTGGGAAAGTATGGGAAAACACTTTTACTAGCTTTAGCAGTTTACCAGACTTCTTCTTGTGGGGTGGCTGCTGTGGTGCAGCAGTTAGCATTGTCCCAGTTCGATCCTCAGCTGGGGTGCCTTCTGTACGGAGTCTGCATGTCCTCCCTGTGGTCGCATGGGTTTCCTCCATGTGCTCCGGTTTCCTCCCTCATCCCAAAGACATACTATAGGTGGATTGGACACTCTAAATTGGCCCTAGGTGTATGTGTGCCTTCTGTGGAAGGTGCTGGGCTGGCAACTCGATACTGTAAAATTCCACTGCCAATCATGAGTGGACAGGTGATCCACTGTGGCAACCCCTAACTGGGAAAAGCCAAAAGAAGAAGTTTACCAGACTACTTGTAGCAATTATTGTACCATACAAAAGTGCTACCAGCACTAAACATTCTACAAGGAAACAGTTCCAGTACTTATTATTAATGTCCATCCCTCCAGGCATGTCTAAAGGTCAGTTCTCTGTACTTTCTCCTACTAACGTGGTGAATTGGGCATCCTGAGGCAATGTAGCAACTGCCTCATGTACACTGATAACCCTCTCCTCTTAACTCCCAACACTCAGACTTGTGAGAGATGCCCTTATATATCTAAATTGGAAGTCATGCACTCTCCAACCAAGACCAGAATAGCTGGTCAAGAGGAGAAGGTCAACACTTGCACCACACCACATGGAACCCATAGCCCTCCAGAACACACACCAGCACTGCCTTCACATAAAAACACAAACCACGCAAACACCTTTGTGGAGGCTCTCAATAAAAATCTACCCAAACAGCAGAGACCTCCAAGGCAGAAATGCACTTGACCACCACAACACAACACTAATCATGAGATACATAACTCTCCTAAAGAGTGAAACTCAACCAAGGCCCCTAAGGCAAAACAGCATGCCCAACACACTAGTCATAAGTGACTTGATAGTGAGCCACACTGATGTCTCACTCACTAGGTTGAATAGGGAGAAAGTAACAGTCAACTGCCTGTCAGGTGCCAGGATCCACCACATAACGCACACACTGAGGTTTCTCAACAACAGGTACAAATATGACTCTGTCATTGTGCATGTGTGTGTAAATGACCTGAGACGTACCTGACTGGACTACATGAAAAGAGATGGAGGAGCTCTCAGATTATGTAGCCCAGGCGGGTATGACCCTAGCCTTGAGCAGCATCCTACCATCACCCAGAATGATACCACAGTACAAGCAGAAAATGATTGATTTCAACAATTGGCTAAGTTTCTGGTGTCATTCTAAGGGGATCCAGTATCTGTCTGCCTCGGATGACATGATTGACAGACCTCGATGCTTTGCCAGAGATGGCCTGCATTTGTCACTCCTGGGCTTCCGGATACTGGCCAAGGCCCTTGCCACCCCTATAGTGCCTTTTTTTAGGTGGTGTTCCAAAGACCAAATTACCACCATAACAGCTGCAAACAAATGCAAGCTGAGGGTCAGGCTGCTCAATGCTAGAAGTCTAAATCTCAAAATGCACTTGCTCGAAGCACTCCTTAAAATGGAGAACACTGATGTTTGTGCTGTAATAGAGACCTGGTTCAAGGCAGCAGAAAGCACCCCTGCACTACCAGGCTATAACTCATTCCACACCTTTCAGCCCCAGAACTTGGACCGAATCTCCAAAGATGGTGGTGTTTCCATATTCATAAAGGATGCTCACACCTCCAGACCAGTAGCCCAACATAACGCATCAGAGAAACTTCAGATGCAGCTAACATTGGGTAAGACAGCGATTCAGGTTGTAGCCTGCTATAGGTCCCCAACCATGTCCCAAAACTCACACTCCACGTTCCTAAGCACCCTAGAGAATATTAGGGTCCAAACTAACACTCTCATACTGGGTGACTTCAATTACCCCTCCATTAACTGGGAAAACTACTCATGTACCAATACAATTGCCCAACGTTTCCTGGAATTCATTAATTCCAATGTCCTGGACCAGCTCATTCTTGCCCCCACTAGAGGTAGCAACATCCTTGACCTGGTCATTGCTAAAATGGGTGACCGTTGCTCTACACCAGTAGTCAACTCCTCCCTAGCTAGATCCGACCACAAACTAATCACCTTGGAAATCCACATTCACCCCACAAAGGTAACCACTATGAAAAACTTCTCCAAAACTAACTTTGGGCTCATAAAAACAGAAGTAGCTAACTTCACAGCACCCATGCAAATGGAGAATAGTTGCATGACTGCTGAATCATACACAAATGCCCTGTATGAACATGTACATAAATGCATGGATCTTGCCATACCCAGTAGAACCAAGATGCTCTCCTCCAAAAAAAAGGAAGCCAATCTGGTGGTCACCTGCCATAAACAAACTCTATAACAGAAAGAGGAAACTGATGCAGAATAAGATGAAGTCCTTAGAATGGAAAACCTCCCTTATCAGTCTCAAAAAAAATTGAGATCCCTCATCAAATCATCTAAAGCTAGCTATGAAAACAGAATTGCAGCAGATAGTAAAGACAACCACAAGGTCGTCTATAGTTATGTAAAGAATCTCCATGGCAATATCCAGATTTGCTCTGAGCTACTGCACAATGCTACCTCCTATACTGAGCCAACAGATATTGACAATAAACTGGCCAACAGATTCAGTGCCAACTTTACCCCTCTCTCCCCCCCAAAGGACCAATTACAATACTAGTAGATTGCCAGGCACCTAGTATTACTGCTGCAGAGGTTAAAACAGCACTGTCCAAGGCCAAGAATACAGCTTCTATGGGACCTGACAATATCTCTGGCTGTGTTCTACATGAACTACAGAGTGCATTGGCACCTCACCTCAGGCTTTGTCCCTACTGAATGGTGCACTGCTACAATCATCCAGTGGAGCGACTACAGACCCTGGGAACTATTCCCCATTAGCCTGATGAGTCTGATATGCAGAGCTATGGAACGTATCATCATGGACCTAATAAACAAGGATATAGGGACTCTCCAAACTCTGCATCCCACACAGTATGATTTTGTGAAGGGTAGATCATGCCTGCTCAACCTTATCAACTTCTTTGAGTCAGTCACCAGAGATGTGAGTGAAGGCAAGGTGGTTCATACAGCCTACCTTGATCTAGCCAAGGCCTTTGATACCATTCCCCACTTAGGAATCATAGAAAAACTGACTAAGCTAGGCATCAACCCCTATATCACTAGGTGGGTTGCAAACTGGCTCACAGATAGAACACACAGTGTGAAAGTAGCTGACTTCAAGTCAGACTGCTGACCAGTTACGAGTGGAGTCCCACAGGGTTCAGTCCTGGGCCCTTTCCTGTTTGGTGTCTACTTATCTGAAGTCCAGGCCAACACAAAGGCACTCTGGCTGGCAAAGTTTGCAGACGATTGCAAGTTGGGAGCTATTATTAACTCCCCAAGTGATGCTGACATCCTGCAGAAAGGCCTCACTGAGATGAATGACTGATGTCAGAACCATGGCCTTAAGCTCAATGCCAAAATATGTCATCCCCTTTGGGAAAAACCTGGCTCCCATGAATTATCACATCGATGGTAGTCCAATGAACACAGAGGGTCTATCTTAGAACATCGAAAGTTTAATAGTTCAAATCACTAAAGGCCGACCTTTATTGATAGAACTATTAAAACATTGAATGTTCATAAAAATAAATTAAAAAAAAAAAAAAAAAAAAAAGAAAGAAAATCTAAAAGGTGTAGGCAGGGCCCCCCCCCCACCCCCGGTACTTAAATATACCAACTCCAAGGCAGCACTACACTGCATTAAATGAAAATCTCCCCTTACAGAGATTACCGTTTACACGTTCAATATTCTCACCGTTCGCTATTGTTTTGTCGACAATATCAGATTCTATATTGTCGGCTTTCGACAATTTAATATAGACCCAATATAGAAGGTGTTATAAGAGATCTGGGAACACAGGTTGACAGCAGTCTCTCTTTTGAACACCACATTGCCACTGTGGTCAGAAGGTCCTTCTATGTGGCACATCTCATTACTAAGAGTATTGCATCTAGGAAGAAAGAGGTCATTGTCTCCCTCTACTCTTTTCTCATTAGGCCAATCATCAAGTACAATGCTCCATTTGGCATATACCTCACTAGACACCTGCAACAACTGGAGAGGCCACAAAAGTACCTCACAAAGAGAATCCTAGGCCTTAAACACTTGTCCTATATGGATAGACTCATAAAACTCCAACTATTCTCTGTCTCATATCGCCTCCTTAAAGGTGATCTCTGCTTGACTTACAAAGCCATGTCTGACCTAGCTCTGTTAGGAATGCTACATCTAAAGAAATCCCAATCCCTCCACACCACATGTTCCAGAGACCTCAACCTCATTACCACAATCAACAGAACATGCTGGAGGGACAGGTTCATAACCCAGAGACTGCCCATGCTATGGAATAGAATTCCCATACATGTCAAACACCGCACCTCACTGGCCCTCTTCAAGAGGAATCTTGATGAGTGGATGGGAAATAGAAAATTCACCCCAGAGATCACTCCAGTGGCTCTACTCAACAGAGGCACTGTGAACTAAGGTTGGGTGGCACAATGCCAGGGTAATCCTATGGGCTAGTCTTGTAAAGGCTCCAGGGCCATTAGCCTAGTACACACCTATGAACCTATGAACCTTTTATATTGGTATCATATTATGAACCAAGTAAAGAAAACAAAGATAACAATGGGGTTCTCAGAGAATATTTTAGTGCAGTTCATGACTTGAAGAGAAAAGGAGAGATGGTAACCTTTTGGAGTAATTTTAAAATAGTAGTGGGCCCAGAAATTGATAAGCTATCTGAAGTTGACATAACTAAAGATAAAATGACACCATACTTTCTCTTGGGATGAGATTAGGCAGGCCAGTAGATTTGGATATGATTTTGGAAAATAATGACACTTCAGGGGAGTGGTGTAGCCAGTGGTGTGTCTTTTGATAGTGAAACTGAACAGGATGATTGTAGCATTCTGTCAGGTGGCATTCATGGTTTTAAAAACCTAGACATGTCCAGTGCTCCCTCCATGAAGGCTAATTGCACCCATACATCTGTGAGAAAATGGCAATTGCATAATATTGTGCCAGTGGTACTGTGTTATGGATATAGAAGAGCCTACATATGTGCTTCAGGGGGCTTACTATCAAAATGTGGAAAATCAAAACAATTTTCCACATTTTGATCAAATTCATTATCCAAATTTGGTAATACAGAATTACCAAAATGTTGGAAATGGTAACCACCGAATCAACATTTGAACACTGGAAGTTCCAATGTCGAAAGTCTGTTTTACCAGTAACCGTTTTGCAGGGGGGCAAGCCTCCCTGTGTCCCCACACACCCTGTATATTATATATTCCAACTCCAAGATCGCATTACAGTTAGGAAAAGGGTAAATTTCCTAATCCCCACTGTAGTGCGATCTGTTATCAGAATGCTGATCCCATATTAGCAAATACATACAACTATTTGCTAATGAGGAGTTGAACATTTCCGGATCGGCATTACAGAAATTGGAAAACATACACTCAACCATCCCAGTTTCACATAAATGCTGTTCCACATTTTGATAATAAACTGTTGCAGGGAAGTCAGCCTGCCAAAGCACAGAGCATTTACACCACTTGTTTTACATTAAGAAAACATGGAGTGTCAAAATAATGCTAATGTGTCCAACAATGAAGACACATTCAGTTTGCTGCATAGTGCCACAGAGTGAAAACGGCAAGAAACAATCAATCTCTAAGAGACAGTGAAGGGATGTGTAGTTCTTGGTAAGCAGTCTGGCAAAGCCTGTGCATGCATATCTCTTGTGTGAGTTCATTTTTGTATAGCCAGTGTCAGTATATTGCAACTTATCTATATTTATTTATTTTTTTTATTTTATTTTTTATTTTACATTTGTTTACCGGGAAAGTTCGACTGGAACGAGGTCCATTTGCAGCGGAGGCCAGGGGAGAAAAGCTCCACATCAAACAATATATACAGTGGTAAATATACAATCAAAAAGATATATCATACAATAGTTTGTTCCAAGCAAGCTTAATTTACACATATTAGATCCTGAACAAGATGTGTGGAAGGGGTACCCCAGTTGTGTGATTGGTGTTATCTGTGGTGTCCTTTGTTCTGTTTTTATAAAATAACATTGAATGTGTGTATAAGCAGTGGACACAAGAGTGACATACAGAATAGGTAGTCATTGCAAATTCAGTTCTGTGTGCACTTTCTGTTTTTGCCATTTCTTGGAAAATCACAGAGGAATCAGTGGTTGATTGCGGAATGCAGAGGGAGAAGTGTGGTGGCATGCCTTTAGCTTCAAAGGTTCATAAGTTCCTGCAGATATTTAAATGCCTACCCAATAACCCATATTACAAAGTTTTTCCAGCCTAAGGAGGCAATGGAAGTTAGACCGTGGGAGAATTTTACATCGTCCAACCATAGGTTTAGATCTTGGGAGAATTTGAGGCTGCCCAGCCATTGGTTTACATTGAAGGTGACACATGCTAATTAAATGTAGATGTATTTACATCTGCAGGATTCTCATTTTGCATCTTTTCCTCATGCAGACTGCATGTTTTGTGTCCTTCCTTGTGTCTATTTCCTGTTTGTTGGAAAATGGTGATACATGTGGTAAAGTTAATACTGTATGCAGTATGAATTAAATAACTACAATTTGACTAGTGGCCTAGGCATTGGAACAGCTGGCGAAGGGAGAAGTAAGAGTTAAGCAGCAAATGACAGATCAGTCACTTTAGGGGGTGGGACAGTGGTTGTCCCACAGGAAGGACTACTGCAGCTGTTCTTGCCCCTGCATTGAATAGCACCTTGAAATAGAAGCTGCAAGTTGGGTTCTGGTATGCACTACACATTATATGTGCTTGTGAAAGCAACAGCCATAATGTGGGGATGTAAATAGCAGTTAGTACATAAGATTAAGGCTATGAGCTGTTAAGCTGTTTCTCTAGTTCAGGGTTTGATTCCCTCAGCTTTCATTTGCCTACTGTGGGCCTCTGGTCAAGAAACGTAACTTAACAGTACTCTGGGGTTGTTGCAAAAGTAGGTTCAGCTCTTTTATGCTCTACTTGATTGTATGCCTAGTAGCTACATATGGACCTATAAAAAAAAAAAAAAAAAGAAGGGCACTACTTCCATAATGACTAATGACACCACTCATAACACTGGGTCTTGCAACCATAAGAAATTAAAGATCCAGCAGACTGTGACTGTCACCCTGGGTAGGAATCAATAGGCCACCAGAGTTATGGGGAGGGTAGCTTCATAGTCATGAAGGTAGAGAACCCAGTCAGATGTGCAGATAGATGTGCAAATAGCAGATTGTTTGGTGTGAGCTACAGTTCTGAGATATTATAAGGATAATTTATAGTCACTTAGTCTCTGTTCAGTTACATTTATGATTTGCAAACACCTGTTAGCATGTTCATCGGGTATCATGTCCATGCGTCTCCTCATTTATCTGGAGCCCTCTGAGCGACATTTGCCATGGGCAATATGGTTCAGTCATCTTTTTTTGCATTGCCCTGACTGATTGGGGGATTGGCATAATGGTTATGGTGTTTACCTCACAGACACAAAGCACAGGGTTTGATTATTACCTTTAAATTCAGCATCTCCAGCATATGTCGTACATTGACAGACTGAAATCACCGTCACTGTACTCAGTAACCTACAGACTACTTAGAGGAGACTTGTGCCTGGCCTACAGAGCAGTCTTGGATCCAGACCTAATGGAAATGCTGCACATCTGCAAGTCAAATGGGACAAGGGTCACCCACTCCAGGGACATTAACCTGGCCTGTGATATAAATAAGACTTGCTGGAGAGACAGATATGTCTCTCAGAGGTTGCCACTCCTCTGGAACAGGCTACCAGTTTACATCAAACTAAACCCCTCCATGACCCTGTTTAAGCATAGCTAGATGACTGGATGGGAAACCATAAATTCCTGCCGGGGATGTCAACTATGACCCTCCTAGATATGGGCAAGTGTTGCAAACTAAAATCTTGAGTTTAGTCAAGATCCTTTATATTGGGTTTCTCTAGTATTATATTGGGCACACACGGCAAGGCTTATAAAAACTTTCAGGTGAATAATCTAGTATGGAGCCTTATCTTCTTGGAACAGGTGTCTGGAGTCACATGATAGTGTACCTATGGTATGGAGTTCATATATAATGTTCTACTCACATCAAGATGGTTTTTTTTTTTTTTTTTTATACATTTTTACAGTTCTTTACATACATATATCAGTACAACATCTTGTATTTATGTTTGTATATACTTAATAATTAAGGATAATTCTATGACATCACATCCTGTTTTTTAGGATTTAAAAGACTTGTGCAGGGGAGGGCACATGTTTCTGAAGAAGTTCACATTTTAAATAAAGTGAAAGAAAGCGCTAAATCGCATTAGCCTGGTTTGTACCATCTCTGCATTAAGCTGTGGTTTTAGTTTTATGATAGTGTATCATCATATTCTGCAATATCACACAGCAGAGGAATATTATTCTGCCATTGTCCAGTCTATACTGCACATTTCACCCTGATGCACCTAGGCACCTAAACTGCATCTCCACATAGCCAGACCTGCTCTACTGTCCCACAGGATTAGCTGTGAGCTGTATTATCCCTGCCTTGTGCAGATATTCAGAGAATGTATATGTAGGTCATAACCCACAGCTGCAGTGAATAGGCAGCATCACCCGTATAACTGATATTCATTTATTTTTGGCATCAAGCATAGACTTGACAACAGCATACCTAAGTTCCTCACTTACAAAACTCCTCTGATATTGTTGCCTATTGGCTACTCATCTCATGTACAGTGCAATAGATATGAGACATCTCCATGCTGCATATTACTTATTTATGTCCCACACTTATCCACAGTCTGACTTACCTGTTTTGCAGATTCTAATATGTCACCATTCTGTCTGCACAGCCAAAGCACCCAGATTTCAACACTTTCCGTAATTCACAAATGCACCATCTTTTTGTGAAACTGCATACTTACATCTCCTGTAAAGCTGGCATTTCACATATGGCTGCTCGTGCAACAGAATGCCTACATTTCTGACATTGTCCAGTGTACACAGGAACAAAAAGTCAATACTAAGCATGCAATCACAGGGACCATAAAACTCCAAGCTTTATACTTCTTGCCAATACTGGATTTGTGGTCATAGCTTAAATGCTGAAGCACTTCATGAGTGCTATTCTCATCATAGACAAGGATATTTAACTTGTCCTGAAATTAAATTGAATGGTGTTCCATATTGGGGAACTGCACCAGACACTAGGTACGTTAGCTATGGTTCTGCTTTTTTACGTATACATACTTATAAGTTCTTGTCTTCCTTTATGGGTACTGAATAGTGTCCAGCTCTCAACTCAAGGAGTGACATACATGATAATCTTGGTGAAAATTTGACTCTTCCCATCCAGTCCTCAAGACCAGTCTTAAAGGTATCCAAAGTAGTACTTTGTTTGACCTGCAGTGCTAATGTATTCCATATACTGGGAATATGTATTGTTAGGAACTATCCCATGTTCCCTGTTCCAGATGTTCAATTTATATAGATTCATTGGCTTATACTAAGCCTGCAATGAAAGGGTCACTGAGAAATTTAGCCACAACACCCCTTGATATTGATAACCTTGGTAACAATGTTATTTCCACATACCCCAGGTATAACTTTACAGTCTCCCTTGTGGAGATTCAATAGGAGTCAGATTCAACATGACAACGTTGGATAGATGATTGCTATGTAGATGAATGCTGGGTTATGAAAGTGTCATGTCAGCAGCTTTCATTAATCTTGCCCAGAAGGTCGATGCATTTGGCATGAATATTAGTATGTTGGTTCTTTGAGGGTGGTGGAAGTCAAAAAGGGCAGGAACTTTCAGTGCTCAAAGAGCTAAAAAGATATCACCCTCAGAAGTCTATATCAGACAAAGTACAGACATTCTGCAATTAGTCTTTTGGGGTAGGCTGATTTTGTAGTCCAGAAATAGTTTTAGTCAGAAACCTTTGAAGGTCTTTCAAGTTGGTTGAGGTGCTTTGTGAGATTTACTCCTAAAGTCACTTTTTATTCAAGGACAGTTCTGTTAAGAGAAGAGCGTAGCATGACCAAGACAGCAAAAGACTCAGAGGAAATACTCCTACAGATCATCTGAGTAATGAAGAATAATTTATTAACCACAGCTGAGACACAGTGATCAGAAGAAAATTTGTTATCAGCATAGGTACCCAAGTCCATAATAATAGCATCTGTTTAGAGAGTGGTACCAGCAATGTGTAAAAGGAGGGATGGTGTTATTCCCAAAGGTACCTCTCCAGTATTTTTTTTAGCATTTAAGGTGAACCTGTGAATGACACATCAAATACTAGTCTGGCCCAGGCCGTGGTGTTTGAGTATCTGAGTGCCCAAAGGCTATTTGACAGCCATACTTAATTTGAAGTCATGAGAATCTTAGTTAAACAAATCCTAGTTTGAGAAGTAGATGTCAATGAGATTGGAGCCCAGAAAAAAGCCCTGTGGAACCTTACTGATGACACTTCTATGATTAGTGGAAGTATCCCCTGATTTAAGAGTGTGGGTTCCACTGGTGAGCCCTTTGGTTATCTCCAGTGGACTACATATGGGTTTATGTTAAGTTAGGAGAATTTATTTTCAATAACTGCATGTGCACTGGTGTCAAAAGCTTTAGCAAGGTCATGGTAAGCAATATCACCACTCAGGCCTTTGTTCTGAGATTCAGTGACTCTTTTGTAGAAATTGACTTTGTTGGGACCCCTCCTGTTTGGTATATACTTCTCTGAAGTGAGGGCCAGAGTTGGGGACCTCTGGCTCACCAAGTTCACTGACGACTGCAAGCTGGGAGCAATCACTGAATCCCCAAATTATGTTGACATCCTACAAACAGGCCTAAAAATGGCATACTAATATTAAAATGCCAAAGTATAAAACGATCAGATAAAGGGAACCAAATAGTAATTTTAAGTCATGTTAAATATGTTGAAATGTGTCTTGCTCATTTAAATGATGAAAAAGTGTATGAAAAGTGTAATGTGAAGCAATATGAAAAAGCTATGAAAGAGTATGAAGCCTTGGTTCAGAAAGGCTTAAGTTTGGGATATTCTGTTAATGGTGACCTGAAAAAGTTTAGTATAGAAAACACATGTATTGCAGTTTAATTTTTTACCCAAAACACATAAAGGACTTGACAATCTTAGTGGGAGACCAATAGTCTCAGCTGAAAAAATATTAAAAAAAAAAAAAAAATATATATATATATATATATATATATATATATATATATATATATATATTGCTACATGAATATTTAAAAACATATATGTTTGCTCTACCTTCATTCATCAAAGACAACCAGGACTTCTTGTGTAAAATTAGTAAGAGAGTTTGGAATAACAATATGTACTGGTTATGCCTAGATGTTAAATGTTTGTACACCAATATAAGACATAAGGATGGTATTGAAGCATTAAACTATTTCTTGGGTGATTCTCCACTGACCCACTTTATAATAGAATGAACAGATTTTTGTTTGAAAAATAACTATTTTCTGTTTAATGGTGAGATTTACCACCAGCTGCAAGGAACAGCAATGGGGGCAGCTTTTTCCCCTTTGTATGCGAATATTGTAATGGCAAAATTTGAAGCAGAATATATGTACACACATAATTTCTACAAAAGTCAAGCTGTCTATTATTTTAGATTTATAGACGACTTAATATTTCTATGTGATGGAAATATAGGGGAGGTTCAATCCTTTATAGATGACTTGCAGAATAATGATTTTGGCTTTAAATTTGATGGCATACAAATGGGAAGAAAGGTTACGTTCTTGGATGTAGACATTAATTATCTTGAAACAACAGTCCATAGGAAATTTGGACAGAATAATGCTTTTTTGTATGGTAGTTTGAATTAAATCTTGGTGGAAACTGTTCTGCGGTCTGTGACTTTTATACTGTGGTATTTTAATATTTTGTCTTGTTGCTGTGGTGTTTTGGATCTAAAAATGACGTATGACTGGTGCCAAAACCATGGTCTAAGACTAGATGTTAAAAATGTATAATCATACCCTTCAGTAAATCAGAAATCACTGTAAATTATAATATTGATAGCACAACCCTAAAAGTAGACCCAGTGGTGAGGAGCCTAGGAACACAGCTAGACAGTAACCTAAAATTTGACCACCAGGTATCTACAGTAGTGAGGAAATCCTTCTGTGTGGCTCAACATATAAGTAAAGGCATCGCATCAAGATCAAAAGAAGACATACTGCCATTGTACTTGGCCATCATACTCGATTTCAATGCTCCTTTCTGCATGTTCCTAACCAGGCACTTACACCAATTGGAGTGGCCCCAGAGGTTTCTCACTAAACAATGCAAAATATAAGACATGTCTTATGCAGACAGACTAAAAGCCCTATCCCTTTACTCCTTCTCATATTATTTACTGAGAGGGGACTTTTGTGTGACCTACAAGGTATTCTCTGATCCAGCCCTGATGAAAATGTTACGTATTTGCAAGAAAAATTATACAAGGGTAACATGTTCCATGGATCTGAATTTTATTTCTGACTCTAACAAAACTTGCTGGAGAGACAGATTCATATCCCAAAGGCTGCCTCATCTATGGAATACACTTTCCATCTTCATAAAGCAAAGCACATCCCTCACTCTCTTCAAAAAAATTTGGATAAGTAGTTGGGGAGCCATAAATTCACTCCTGGGGTACTGCCCATGTCCCTTATGGACAGAGACAGCCTGTAAAATGACTCAGGGCTCCAACATGCAAAGACCCACTACCCTGATACTACCCCATCCCATATCTGTGGAATTAAGGTATAATACTGTCATATCCTGGGTATTATTGAATAGTCATGTAAAGGGTATTGTGCCATTAGCCTAGTAGTCGCCTATAAAACTATGAAACTATGAACCTATAACCAAACTTTTACAAATCCAAACTGGTATTGAGTCCATGTTATGTAGGTCGTCTGTCATTGTTTATCAGTTCAGCAATTATAATAACATTAGCAACAATGCTTGTAAGACAAAAAGGCCTACAGTTCCCAAGGTCCATTTGAGACCATCCTTATGTGATGGAACTACATGTCCATTTTCCATGCTTCAGGGACATAATTTGTGGAAAAACATAAACTGAAGAGATTTAAGTAAGTTTGGCTAAGTAGTTCTTGAAAGTTTCAAGCAAACAGTTGTGGATATTGTCATGTTGTGAAGCTTTGGTTTTGGAGTTTAGCTATAATCTGGCCCAAAAGGTTATTTTTGGATGGGTTTGATGCATGAAATTAGCACTGAATTTGTCTTTTAGGACATTAGCACCAGCTTCAGATTAAGAGTGACAGACTTCATTGTCAGTATGTTCAGAACAGTAATAGTCATAATTTCTAAGTTTCTTAATATAACTGTAGAAGGCAGTGTGGTTACCTGTACAATTTGTAGTAATCCTGAGTTCATGCCTTGTCTTTCATTCCATGATGGTGTGCTTGAGGGTTTTACTTACTAGCCTTTAGTCATTTTTATTTTGGGAGAGTGAGGATTTTGGGCTTATTTTTTAAATTACAGAAAAAATATGGTGGACAGGAATAGATTCCTTGATCCATATGTTCATGAGGGAATAGAATTTAATGGGATATGCAATAAAATGAGGTACTGGGTATTTGAAGAATTGCGTTTTTTTTTTCAAGAACATCTTCTTATAAGGGGAGGTTTTTTGAAGTAATCAGGAAATACTGTGGATTTCTTGAATTTCAAATGTGTTTTAAGGGAAAAGGTAGGTTGCTGGATTTTACCTAGCTAATGTAGTGATTTTAGAGGTGGTACAGAAAGGGAAGAAACTGGTTACAACAAGGTCAAACAGATTATCAGCCCCTTGTGGGAAGGAGAGCAGCTTGATTAAGAAGATTAGTACTAATAACATCAATGAGTCATTGAGGGTCTTTGCTGCACAGCCAGAGCTGACTCATCTAGTGCCTGGTGACGCTTCCGTATCTGCCGCCCCGCAACTCTAAGTTGAAGAGAGAAAAAAAAAACAGGTCTGCTGTTTCTATTGTTTCCCTCAAACTGATGTTCCTCATCTCCTAAGGAGCAAGAGGTCCTCTGTGCTTCGGTCCTCCTCCTCAGTATGAGCAAAAAAGTCTGTATCAAACTGCTTGCTACATTTGTGACAGCTTGCTAGACTGTATAACCCACAAAGCATTGAGCTTCAGTCCTGACTCCATAAACAATTTATCTGTATCCGAATTAATTTCTTTACTGGTATTCATAAGTGCTGGTACAGAAGTGAATATCTACTACACTACCCTCTGTTTAACATTTGCCAATCATGTCCCCTAACACCTTGCACCTGTGGTAGCTGCCCCCTTCACCCCACCCTAGCTATGCTTCTCCTTTATTGCTAATTGAAAAGGTTTACTAGTATATAATTATTCAATCATAATAAGTCTATGCTGGCTGATGGGAAGCTTTTTGATCTGATGTAGATGATCTGTAGGCTCAGAAGGAAGCATAAAAGGGGATTTATAGTTGGCAAAGATATGATATGATATGACATGATATGTAGTTTTATTGAAAATTACCTGGACCTCTACAAGTTCTACTATACTGTATAGTCATATGTATGAAATTTTCAGTTCATTGGGGAAAAAAAAAAGAAAAAGAAATAATAAAAATATTGTAGGGTCCCCCACATCTACTGCCAATTCTGTATCTTAACTCCAAGATCACTCTACAGTGAGGAAAGGGTAAATTCTCCAATGCACATAATTCATGATCTCTCACTGAAAAAAGCCTGCAATGTTCTATCAGCTGATTTTTGATCAGGTGTGCCAGCTTTCTTCCTGTGCAATAATCAAACCACACAGTTCATTCACCTGAATAGCACTCAGTAACATACATGGCTTAATATGAACTGTCGATTTCCTAACAATATGGATACTCCTTCCAGAGATTCCTATGGACCTGAATACATAGTAATCTCTGAAACCTGATAGGCTGGACTACTGTCATTGCATTAGAACTAGGTTACTATAACTACACAAATATGTATGTTTTCAGGGTAGAAGAAGACCACAAACTCAAATTTTTAGCTTTTCAGTGTTTTAGCAGTAAACAGTGTTACCCTGATATTGTTTAAATTAGAATTTGCAATGTAAATATGTCCATGAGATGAACTGTGTCTCAAAAAGTCAATGTTGGGGCAGTTAAGGCTTTAGCCAGTAAACAAAAACCATAAGAAAAGAGATGCACCCCATCTCATCCCTGGCAAAGCAGAACCTCCGCATATGTGTGTGTGTGTGTGTGTGTGTGTGTGTGTGTGTGTGTGTGTGTGTGTGTGTGTGTGTGTGTGTGTGTGTGTAGTGTAGTTGTGGGTGGTGTTTGGTGTGATTGTGTTGACAACTTTCTCAGTGCCAGATATACTGGCCTGTGAGGGAGAGAGCCTAGACTCTAGCTTCTTTATGTAATTGCATCTCTCACAAATTGTGTTCCTATGTGGTAGTAGTAGATGGTTGTCCATGTACATGAGGCAGTTGCTGCACTGACTCAGGATGCCCATATCAACCACACCCCTTAGTTCTAGGGAACAGGTCATAACTGCCCTCTCAAAGGCAAAAAATACAGCTTCCATGGGGCCCGATAACATTCCAAGCTGCATCCTACATGAACTCAGGCATGAACTTGCAGCACCATTAGGTACTCTATTCAACCAAAGCCCGAGTACCGACTTTGTCCCAGATGAGCGGAGGACAGCCACTGTCATCCCTTTACACAAAGTCCACCAATGTAGGAAATTATATACCCATCAGCCTAACTAGCCTGATTTGCAAGGCCATGGAATGAATTATCATGGACCTCAGTAACAGGGACATTGGTAACCTACAGACACTCGACCCCACGCAGTTTGACTTTGTCAAGGGGAGGTCACCTCTGTTAAATCAGGTTGACTTCTTTGAGACAGTCACCAAATCCATGGACAAGGGGAAGATAGCACACACTGCCTACCTTGACCTGGCCAAAGCCTTTGACACTATTTCCCACTCAGGCATAGTAGATAAACTCTCTCAACTAGGCATCAATCCATATGTTACCAGATGGATAGGAAACTGGCTCACTAATAGAACCCACCTAATCAAAATAGGGGAAGCCACTTCAAGCAGTAAACCCATAACTCGTGGCATACCCCAGAGATCGGTCTTGGGGCCTCTGTCATAATACAGGATATACTTCTCTGAGGTACAGACCAAAACCAGTGGGCTATGGCTGCCCAAGTTTGCAGATGACTACAAGCTGGGTGCAGTCATCAATTCCCCAAGTGATGTGGACGTCCTCCAAGAAGGTCTCACCCAAACAAATGACTAATGCCAGAAACATGGCCTCAAGCTGAATGCCAAAAAATGCATCATCATTCTCTTTGGGGAGAGTGATGTTCCCACATATTATCACATTAATAACAATGTCTTAAGTACACAATCAGTAGTGAAGGATTTGGGCACCCAGGTTGATAGCAACCTGACTTTTGACCACCATGTTGCTTCCGTTGTACAGAAAGCTTTCTACATGGCCCACCTCATAAGTAAGTGTATCTCATTCAAGGACAAATAGGTCATAATATCCCTGTATTCTTCCCTTATAAGGACAATTATTGAGTACAACACCCCCTTCGGCATGTACCTCACAAAGCACATGCAGCAGCTGGAGAGACCACAGAGGTTCCTTACCAGGAGATTCCAGGGCCTCAAACACCTACCCTGCACAGATAGGCTAAAAGCCTCGTCCCTCTACTCACTTTCATACAGGGTCTTCAGAGGTGACCTCTGTCTCGCATGCAAAGCAATCTCAGACCCTGCCTTGATGGGGCTGCTGCATATCAGCAAGTCAAGCTCCACTTGAGCAGTCTGTACGCGCGACCTCAACCTGGTCTGTGATATTAATAGGACTTGGCAGGACAGATTTGTGTCCCAGAGACTCCCCCATCTGTGGAATAGACTCCCCTTCCACGTCAAGTAAAGTACCTGATTATCCCTTTTCAAGCGCAACCTGGATAACTGGATGGGAAACAGAAAATACACTCCTGGAATTCCACCTGTGTCCTTGCTGGACAGGGGCTTTGGGTGCTGACTTGTCTAAACACGGGCTAAACTTTTGGCTAGGCTTATAAGGGCCTCAGGGCCAATAGCCTAGTACCCTCCTTTGATTGTATATACTGCCATTCTGCTACATTGTAACTATTGTTCTTCTGCATTTTAAACTCTGTTGACTTGTAAATGTGTCTATATAGAATGCATTTATCTTTGCCATGTTGAAGTTTTCTCCTGAGCATCTATTAAAAAAGGTCACTTCATGAGCTCATTTGGATCACTCTGGTAAACAAACTGAAATAAATAAATACATTTAGCACTATTCAGCATTAGCAACTGCAGTCAACTGCTGCATACAAGGCTGTCCACAGCACACGTGTAACATGTTTTCATCACTACATCCATGTTGTCCATTGTCATTAGACACAATATAATCATCATTGCCTTTTTATTTATTTATGTGGTTTACATCAAAGGTTATAAGCCAAATGAAATTACAATGTTTACAATGTTTGCATTCAAAAGAGCAGCAGAATGAATGTGTCAGTGATACTACAAGGTTACAGACAAATAACGTACGTAAAATATGTACAACATACAATTATATTTGCAGAAGGTGATGTATATAGGAAGAATGTAATTTAATATTACTTCACATGAACAACTAGCTTATAAAATTAACATTCTTGCTAAATGGAAAATAGAAACAAGTGAGACAAAATAGCTGGTAAGATCTGGAAACAGCACATACTCTATGTAGCCACCAAAGTAATGTGTAATAAGGTATTTCATAGACTATACAACTTATAAATTCTGAACATTATTTATATTGTGCACACCTGTAAATGTTATGTCGAGCAGTACTGCACTGAGCAACACATTGCGTGGGTAGTATATTGCCATGTGCAGGTACCATTTACTGAATATGATTAGACTAGGTAATGCTAATATAATGTTAGCCTACTACCATATGCCTGTCATACTCATATTCTCATACAGACCTTAAAAAAAAAAGTACTGCTGCACCATGTAAATATGTGACAATGGGTACAGAGCATCTGCATGATAGAATAACATTCTGCTAATCTTACCATGTAGCTGTAAATGTCTTATTCACTGTTGTACTATACATATACTTGCTTATTTGCATATGTATTACTATAATGTAACTCAGAAGTGAAATATCCTTGTGGTATTGCCTCGAAAAAATGAATGGCATAGTCACATATCTGTCAGATGCAGGCATCTTTGACAATACCAAAATATTTGACAGACACTTTTGATGATATTAGCCATGTAGTACCTGTATTGGCAGAAGACTGAATCAAACTACCCATGACTGATACAAACAATCCCCCTTAGTCTTTGCAGGGCCTTGATATCTACATGAGTGCAGTCTGTTACACCTAATATGTTTAACAAACAAACAACTGTGTAAAGTGATGATGTGGTGAGATGCTTCTGTGGAGTATTAAAGGGTGCAGTAAACATGTTAAGCTGTAACAGCATGCAGATGAGGATTTTATCTAGCATTTTGAAATAAGGTGACTGATCGATATATGGCCATTGTATTACCGTTAGCTGATCAAGCATTCCTGCACCCAGCTTATAGATGACTGTGACATCTTGTTTTCCATGGAGGTGGGTTATTCCCAATGTGCATTAAGAGACAGGTTTTCATTACCTATGTGTATCCTGCCAGCCCTGTAATGCTCTTTGACATACAATTGGCTCTGTCTTGCACAGAAATGCCTTCATACCAGCATATACATGTACTGTACCACTGTGGTGATGTACTACTCCACGATCTGCCAGGCCACATTATATTATATGCCTTTGCCCATGTATCCAAGAAAAAAAAAACGTAAAGAAAGAAAAGAAAAGAAAAAGGATCAGAATAACATTTATGTTTGTACAGATTATGAATTCCGCTGTGGCGACCCCTAACTGGGAAAAGCCGAAAAGACAAACAACAACAACAGATTATAAACTGGTATACTCTTTGAAGTGTTGTATTGTATAGCTTAATTTGCATTGAACAAACTTTCATTAACGTGTCAGTTGATACTGCACTTTAAAATGCTTTATACTAAACACCATCGTGGAAAATGCATTGCCATAAACTGCAAACCACCTCTGTACTGGTTATCTACCACAAATGGTTCTTACCGAAAGGCAACGTGTTCAAGACCTGCAAGAAATTAGTTTTACTTAACTTCATTTGGAATGTAGCTATGTCTGTAAAAAATCACTGCATGATACCATTAGCTAAAATAAAAATGCAAGTGAATTTACAGCTCAGGCTCATACTATGAAAATTAGAAAAAAAATCTGCCTTTTTGAAGCCCTAACAAGTGCAGTTCAAAATGTCACAAAGTCCCTTTCAGTTGCTGTTAGAATGCTACACACTGCAGGTAATTTAGAGGCCAGCTAAAGTGAGAGAATTGGTACTAAACTAGTTGTTTATCCATTTCTAAAAATCATGTGAAGCAACATTTAACGTAATTAGTGAAATGCAATTTTCACATGAATGGAGAAAGCAACCTTGGATTCAAACACTATGGCACTTATTTGTGTTAATTTAACATAAAGAATAAAAGGATTTAGCTGTTTTTAAAGAAGGCAACATGTAGTATTCATCAGAGAAGGACTGAGAATGGGTACTTGGACATGAACAATGGATATAGTACTTGCACATACATTTTTATGCAAATAAGAAATGTTTCTCAGACTTCCATGGCATGCAGAACAAAACATTTCAATGCAGAAGCAGGATTATACATGTTATGCTAATAGTAGCTTTATTTTCTTATAACTTAGTGTTTTTCCCATCAGGAAGCTGGCAATAATTTGCCATTGTACTAGTTAGTTATAATGGCATTCATATGCTGTTTTCCATTCAAAGAACATATACAGACAGCTGCAGCTCTTCCTAAAAATAGATGTGTTAATTGATTATTCAGCTCCAAGCCAGTGTGGGACACAGACTATTGTCTATCCTATGAAGGAGATAGAATGGAGACACTTACACTCCTGGGTGGTGCAGACATAAATACAATGGATGTCTCTGACAAGTTACGTGTCTCACAGCTCTGTGCTCAAATATTCCAAAGTGTTCTATGGAGAGAGAGCAAAGCAAGTATATGAGGAATAATAAATGTGAAGCCACTGATTAGCGGTATTAAAAATTCACCGCTGTCATAAAAATTTGGGTAAGGCATTTACTGGGTAATACTATTATCGCAAATGCTACATACCACTGAAAGTGTTAAATTGCAACTATATACAAATGTTTTTACATTCATTCTCACCAATATTTCTGTACAACCCCTCATACCTTTATCCTCATGCTATATTGTAACTATGTACATGTTTTTACATTCATTCTCACTGATGTTTCTGTGCAACCCCTCATACCTTTATCCTTATGCTACATTGTAACTACATACAAATGTTTTTACATTCATTCTCACTGATGTTTCTCTATATCCCCTCATACCTTTATCCTCATGGGTTACTTGCCATGTCATGATTCAGGCATATTTGGGATGTAGGTTATACATGTCATTCACTGATGTGTTTGCATGTAGTAACTGACTATTATTTTTACTGGTGGTAATATGGGTTAATTTTGTGATAATGGAGTCTATAATTTGTTGGAGGTTTGGGATCTGGACCTTCTAGGATATCTCAGAGAATGAACACAGAGTGAAAGATTTCTGTTCAGGCAGACAAAGAGATAGGGCAAAAGAGAGAAGAGAATGGACTGAATATCTGGTGATGTTAAGGAAAAAGGAATTTGCTTACTAAATCAAGGTAATGATGAAGATTAATATTATGACAAGGTGAAGCAGGGCTGGAATGGATACCAAGCAGTACAGTACACCTTCAAAGTACAACAAAAGGAGACAAGATGCACCTGGGCTGGTTGAATCTGCTGGTGCCAAAAACATGACATTTAGCAGTAAAGTAAATGTTAGTTAAATATCAAAGGCATGCAATGAACCAAAGAAGGGAAAGCTGATTAACCAGTTTATTTTTTGTTTGCAAATTGAGTTCACTAATCATTCCAACATATTGTAATGGTCTTTAATGGACCTTTTGACCATTTGCATTTTTATGAATTTCAGGTGTTACTTTCTGATTTCATCATGTGTGAGTTTTGAAGTGCTTAACAGTCTAGGACTTCAGCAGAGTCATTTGCCAAGATGCCTGAATTAACACTGATTTTTGAAATGTCATATTGTGTATGATCATTGATGTCATCTGGGGGTCTTAACTTTCAATAGGGCTAATAAAATGCCAAGTAGACATAAAAAACATTCACTTCTAAAGCAATCATTGCCTCTGCTATTTTATATATGGGCAGGTAATTAATTGATTCTTGACATTACTGTTTCTTACCTTAGTTTTAGCACAACATGTCACATTAGGCCTAGAATCTATTTACATGATAGAGATCTTACATTTGCAATTCACACTTTCAGTCTATTTTGATTTCCTGGGTTAGTTTTTTAGACTTGTAGGAGGTTTTATGTTTTACACAAATGTAGGGGCCAACACTGTTGGTGAGTCTTTGTTGCTACTTCTATTAGACTGTAATACTGGAGTGGACAAAATGGTTAGTTACTACTTCCCTTGGATGAATATTGTGTTGAGGTTTGACCATCTCTTTTCTGTGCTTAGCTATCCTTCTGATCATGTGGGCTTTGTAAAGGTGACCTTGCATTTATATGAGAGACAAGGATGCACATAAATTCTGTTTCTAGTTTGGCAGCCACTGTACCCCCATTGTCTCTATTGTGCATTGCTTTAAATGGGCTAAGTCTGAGACATTGCCAGCTGTTTAAGATTACAGCATACAGTGGTCCATGCTTCCACGGGTACTGCAAACAGTTTAGATTATATAATAGATATAAGAAGGAACCATAGGTTTCTCCCCATCTATCACCCAAACAAATGTGTGAGGACTTTCTACAACAGATTACCACTTTTCTCACAAATTCAGTATTGTATCTGCAGAATATATTGATCTTGAGTGACTCAAACATATGCGATGAAGAAGAATCGATGAGTCATTCAACAGACTTACTCTGCATTATAAAAGGATTTGGGTATGTTCACAACATTACCTGAGCAAGCCAGAATTTAGGACATACTCTTAGGTTTAATATTCCAACTGGGTGACTCTTATTTTGTGGTAGGATCAGTCTCTTGTATTACCCGGTCTAACTTGCTCTGGAAGTCCTGTACATTAGTCCTCTGATTCTTGAAAATTATGGAGTACTGCAATCTGAGTAAACTTTCTCTTCTGTAGTCCAGCAACACCCATTTAAAAGTAGCACTCCTGCTGTGATAGCATTTTACTTCTGCTGCTCTGGAATTGCTTGTTCTATATTATGTATTCCACATTCCCCTGGGAAAACAAGTCATGGTTTGACACTGAATTATGCTCCTCAAGGTGGTAAAGATGAAGGTTGGAATGTTAAAGAAGGATCTCTGATATGAGGCATGACAAGCTTGAAATGAGTGATCATAGTGTTTACTGCCATTTAAAAATCTGCTGAAAAACAGCTACTAACTGTCATATTCTTTTGAGAGGTGAACAGGCATCCAGTTGGGTATGCCTTTTCACCCATACAGCCTTTTCATCACAGAAGGTGAACAGGTTGCTCATTTCTGTTCAGTTTCTTTATTTTAGTGATAAGGTTAACTCTGTTAAATGAGTATTGTCTTCTGGTGCAGTCATAGGTACTGACATGGCTAAGACATGGACACATCTGCCGCTATTTTGGGAAGTGCTCTTTCCAAATTCCTGATTATGATGAGTTTGTGTTTTTCAATTTTACTTATGCATCTTACAACCTGCAGACTGGATCCATGTTCTTCTGAATTATTTACTGCATACTTAGATGTTCTTAAGTTGAGATCCCAATGTCTTCTTTTATGTTGGTAATTTTCCATCTGTTTTATGTAAGGCATTCATCATCTTGTCACCACAGAAAACATTTCTGAACCTGGTGGTTTAAATGATTTTCAACCAATCACTAACTTACCTTTACTTGGCACTTACTGAGAACCCAGTTTTTGCTCAGCTGCTCAAGACCAGATTTCGTAATCAACAAACTACTAAGACTGCTTAAATGGGATTCTAAATTAAAGTTTGAGGTCAGTTTTCATCTTCCTTGAGGTCTCTGAAGTATTTGACACTGTTGACCTTTGAATCTTTGATCTTTTTGTGGTATGTGCTTTGCAGTTACATAGTTGACAGTTGGCTGAAAGACAGAATCCATGTGGCTTGCGTGGAAGGTGCCTCTTCAAATAGTGTTAAATAACCAGTCACTTCCCTCATCTGTCTATATTGGGTCCTCTCCTGATTGCATCTACTTCTCTCATCCCAAAAGTGATAACCACAATCTCTGCATATTATTGCAAACTAGGTCCAGCTGTTAAAACTCCTTCAGATACCAGCATCATTCAGAAATAGCTTACCTAAGTTAATACCTGGTATGTGGAAAATGGGCATAAACTGAATTTTTAAAAAGTATAGAATTATTTATTTTGGAAAACACAAGTTATCCACAATTTACTGAACAGATAACACATCCTTACAAAATGAAAAGGAAGTCATGGGCCTGGGCACTTGAATTGATAGTTCTCGCTTCTTTGATCATCACATGGCAGTAGTTGTCAGGAAATCCTTCTACTTGTCACAACTAATAGCCAAAGGTATTTATCTAGATCCAGAGATGTCATGATCCCCCTATATTCAGAACTAACCAGACCCATTATAGAGTACAACAAACACTCCACTCAATATGAATATGTATCTCAAATGACAGCTCAACAAACTCAAAAAGCCCCAGAGGTTCCTAACAAAATAGATTTCTGATCTTAGCATCCTTAGTTAAGACAAGAACCTGAAAGCCCTGTCTCTGTATTCTATGTCTTATAGATTCCTGAGGGAAGGTCTCTGGATTGCTTTTCACACCATTAGAGATCTAGTGCTAATTGACCTCCTATATTTCAGTAAGATAAAGAGGTCAGCTAATACTAGAAGCAAAAACCTGGACCTTCTTCAGCAGATAAACAGAAAGCAATAGAGAGAGAGATTTATCACTCAATGCTTTTAATTTCTGACTCTACATGGTCTCCTATGGGGGAAGAGTTGTAGAGATTAAGTGCTTTGGACATATACTGTGGTTCACAGTATCCACAAAATAGGAGAACATGGATTACAGACTGCATGCTGTGGCAGGGTTAGCCACTCAACAGTGTAAAAATATGTCTCTAGGTGATTCCGTTGTGTTGACTAATGTCACCCATGGGTATGGGAATTTGCCGACGATAAGTGGGTTGGGGACCAGGCCTATCCCAACCCACATCAGGGACTCATGCTAATGGTGGGACATTTGTATGT
Organism: Protopterus annectens; assembly: GCF_019279795.1. NCBI lineage: Eukaryota > Metazoa > Chordata > Ceratodontiformes > Protopteridae > Protopterus > Protopterus annectens. The sequence continues at coordinate 284,546,167 of NC_056741.1, read as the reverse complement.
ACCCCTATTGGCCAGTGTGTCCCACCATAAAGCCCAGCAGCCCTTGGTCAATAAGCTACTGGCCGTCTGGTGTCTAGTTGCCCAACTTAGGTTACCTGGGATAGCTCTATTGAATGAAAGCTGGATGTAAAACCAATCAAGCTGCTAAACATGAACTAATAATTGCCACCCTCAATGTAGGTTCACTGACAGGACAGAGCTTGGAAGTAGATGACATGATGGTAAGAAGGAGGCTGGACATCCTATGCATCCAAAAGACAAGATAAAAGGGCAGTGCAGCAAAGCCACTTCTCTTGGGATCCAGAGTTTACTATTCGGGAGGAGAACAGTCTAGAATTGGAATGGGAACTGTGGTGAGGGAGAGGCTTCAGAAGGCAGTGAGAGATGTCATCAGAATTAATGGCAGACTGGGGCGTGGCCAAGGATGAACACAGGATAGCAGCAGATTTCTTCAGCTCCACCAATTTCATTACATTGACAGGAATTAATTACTTAAAAAATTAATTCTTGAAGCAATTTTCTTTCTAAATATGTTTGTTTTATATAGTTCTTGAACTATATCTAAAAAAGAAAGGAAATCTTAATAATATTCCTGTCAGAAATTACTTTGGAAATTTTCCTGTCAGTTTATCAGTCTGAAATGAGTTCCAGTAAGACAAATTCTCAAGACTCCAGCATCAAAAAAGAACTTCAGTCTCTGATAATTATAGTCCAGCAACTTACTGCTAAGATGGATAAAATGGATACTAAAATAGACACTTTCATAGAAAAACTACAAAACAAATAGACTTGTTACATATGGACCTGCAACAACAGAAGATCCAGATGACAGGCATAGAAGAAGCTGTGAATGACATGGAAAATAAAATACAAGAACAGGAAATCAACATTGAGTTTCTGCTGAAACAAAATACACATTTACAAACAAAGCTGGATGACCTGGAAAATAGATCTAGGGGCAATAACATTAGGATTTTTGGACTGCCAGAAAATATTGAAGGTAACAATATTACTTCTTTTTTAACAACATGGCTCCCTAAAACTTTAGATTTACCAGAAGCATTCTCTTTTGGTATCAAAAGAGCACATAGATCTATAGCTAATACTAACTCTAACAAAAACTATCCTAGATCAGTTATAGTTAGATTTCTATCATCTTTGATAAAGAGATGGTTCTTAAATCTGCTTGGGCTAAAGCTCCTGTTAAGTTTAATGAGACAACTGTGCGTTTTGACAATGACTATTCTTCCATGGTAATTGCTAAAAGAAAAGTTTTTCTGCCACTAATAAGGGAGCTTAAAAAAGCACAGTTTAAAACATACCTTCTGTTTCCTGCCAAGCTTAAAATCTTCCTTCCTGATGGTCCTAAGGTCTTGCATGATTTAGACTCTCATTTACTGATTGTCAAAGAAAAAGGATTTTGGATAAAATAGAAGAAATGGAATGGGCTAGTTCTTCATTAAAGAGATTGGCAACTGAAGCTTCCTGGAAGACTTCAGAGAAGAAGAAGAAGAGACTAAAAAACAAATGATTTGTTATATGTTTTTTTTCTCTCTCATCATTTTAGTTCATTATTAATCTTTTTGAATATAGTTCCTGCATTTCCAGAAAGCCACAAATATTTTGGAAAAGATTTAATCAAAGTTATTCTCTATGTGCAAAGAAATGTTTTGTTTCATAACCAGTCAAAATGCCTGAGGATTTAATGGCAGGCTGTGACTCGATTTGTTTTCTTTCTGAAAAAAGTAAGGTTAGTAATTTGATACATTTTTTTTATCTTTACCTTTTTTTTTCCTTCTTCTTTTATTATTTTCTTTGTTTAAACAATGACATTCTATTTAGATTATGTAGTGGGTAAAGGGTGGGGGAGGGCAGGAGAGAACAGTAATGAAAATATCATTAATAGAATAATAACATATTTATTTCTTGTAAAAGTTTATAAGTTCTTCAAATGCTATTTCTAATTATACTTTCTTGATTATACTGCTTATGCTTGTTTGTAAATAATCTGTCATGCTTTAACTAATAATAATCAGAACTAAATAAGAGTAAATAATATGTTTTATTTTTAACTCTATTAATATAAACAGTAAGTAACATTCCATTGTATATACTTCTTACAGCTTTCTCTTACATTTTTTATTTCTGCCTCACTCCCTTTTATTTTCTACTCTCTTTTTCTTTTCTTTATTAATATATAGAAATGCTTTAGACTGTGTGGGCACAGTGAATAATAGGATTTGTATGAAAATTGAGTTGGGAGAAGAATGCTGAGTTTTATTGCTTGTTGGTAATTTTGAGTTTAATTTCACTTGCATAGAGGCTGTGATGATCTGTGGAATACATTGTGGAGGTTCTGTCATGTTTAGATGCATTTACACTGCTAAATGAATGCTTGTCACTAGTTTTTAATAAGTTTCCGCCAAAATGTTAAGAGAGACAATCTGGGATGTGGGCTGTCTTATGCACAATGTCCTTGAGTTACCTCAGAATCTTCAAATCACAGAATTCTCACAGAGAAACTGAAAGCAGTTAGTATAAACATTGACAAGGTTATCACACTGACACACCACAGATTCAGGAAAAATACTCTGTTCATAAAATATGTCAGTTATAATGAGTTTAAATGATGTAGTTTCTTGTAGTAAGTAAATGTCTTATTTTAGAAGGCATAAAAATGAAACATTTATTTAAATGTTTTGAAAATCTACTTAACAGCAGCATAATAATCTGTGTTAAAAATTTGTGTTCCAAACATATACTTTACTATAACTCATTTAATTCATCTGATTGACAAACATAAATAATCTTATAACTCTATTCTGGAAGAAATGTCATGTGATATATTTTAAAGCAGTAGGTTAGCATGATTGTAAAATCTGGTTACCAATATGTGTTTGCTGTGCATTATTTTGTATAAAGCAGACAGATTTATTCTAGGGACAGCAAGTAGGATAGTGCTCTACTAACACACAACTCAGTGAGATCAGATATATATATATATATATATATATATATATATATATATATATATGTGTGTGTGTGTGTGTGTGTGTGTGTGTGTGTGTGTATGTATGTGTGTGTGTGTGTGAGTGTGATGGCTTTTTTCTGAGAATCTGCATAACTATCCAATATGATTTATAATAATTTCTATGAATACAATATTTTACTCTATTGACAAAATGAATGTTTGCCACAAGTTTTAATAAGTTTCCCGCCAAAATGTTAAGGGAGACAATCTGGGATGTGGGCTGTCTCATGCATAGTGTCCATGAGTTTCCTCAGAAGCTTCACTCACAGAATTTTCACAGAGAAACTGAAAGCAGTTAGTATAAACATTGACAAGGTTATCACACTGACATACCACAGATTCAGGAAAAATACTCTATTCATAAAATATGTCAGTTATGATGAGTTTGGATGATGTAGTTTCTTGTAGCAAGTAAATATCTTATTTTAGAAGGCATAGAAAATGAAACATTTATTTAAATGTTTTTGAAAATCTACTTAACAGTAGCATAATAATCTGTGTTAAAAACTTGTGTCCCAAACATATACTTTACTATAACTCATTTAATTCATCTGATTGGCAAGCATAAATAATCTTATAACTCTATTCTGGAAGAAATGTCATGTGATATATTTTAAAGCAGTAGGTTAGCATGATTGTAAAATCTGGTTACTAATATGTGTTTGCTGTGCATTATTTTGTATAAAGCAGACAGATTTATTCTAGGGACAGCAAGTAGGATAGTGATCTACTAACACACAACTCAGTGAGATCAGATATATATATATATGTGTGTGCATGTGTGTGTGTGTGTGTGTGTGTGTGTGTGTGTGTGTGTGTGTGTGTGTGTGTGTGTGTGTGTGTGTGTGTGTGTGTGTGTGTATGTATGTATGTGTATATGTGTGTGTGTGTGTCTGTGTGTGTGTGTGTGTGTGTGTGTGTGTGTGTGTGTGTGTGTGTGTATGTGTGTGTATATGTGTGTGTGTGTATGTGTTTATGTGTGTGTATGCTTTTTTGTAGGTAATAGCAGGTGTTTCTGAGAATATGCATAACTATGCAATATGATTTATAATAATTTTATGAATACAATATTTTACTCTATTGACAATAATGAGTTTAAGTAAATGCTCATATACAAACAATTCAAGATTTTTTGGAAGCTGTTGATAGAATTCACATGACAGAAAATAGATGCATCTTAATGCATGTAATGTCTGAATCATATTAGCCAAAGTTTTTGATTTAAATGAATGTTAGAACATAATTTTCTCTCCTCTTGATTTCTAACATTAAGATTATTTGAATGCTATTAGAATACAAGTGTTATATATTACATAGATCTATATAATAGTATGAACAGTTTTAAAAAAAAAAAAAAGTTTATTTTAGTTTATATGATGTTGTTTTACCAAATGTGTAGTTTTGTCTTGATAGATAATTGAATTGAAAACTGTTAACCTCAGTTAAATATAACTAGTATTAAATTGATAAGGTGGTAGCTGAGGTACTGCTGCTTAGGGTAGGGGTTAACTTGAGTAGTAAATACTGCTCTAAGTTGGAGTTTTCAACTCAGGCGGGATGCAAGGTTTAATCCTTACATTATTTTCACTTGTTCATTGTTATATGTATATAGTTTTGACATCCACAATATATTTTGTACACTCATTGTCACTACAAACAAAATTGAATCCTATACAAAATCCCATAAGAGATTTAATAAATACAGCTATATTTAAAGGTACACCTAAAAGAGGAGATGTAACATTATTTATCTTGTTATTTGTTATTTCGATCATAAGATTCTTGAGTTTTAAAAATGCCAAATGACATCTTTAAAAGGAATTTCTTTAAACATTAATGGATTGAATAATCCGTGTAAAAGGGCAAGCCTAATAAGATACATTAATCTACACAAGGCCAATCTAGTCTTCCTGCAAGAAACCCATCTCTTGAAAAAGATATTGATAAACTAGCCACTAATAAGTATACAGTATTGGTTAGTTCAGAGCACACTCAGAAAAAAGAGGAGTGGCTATTTTATGGAATAAAAGTATGCCCATTCCTAAAACCATTAAGTCTTATCAGGATGACAAAGGAATGTTTTGTATGGTTACAATACAAATTAATGGGAAGACTTACACTTTAATTAATGTATATTGGATACCTGGAATTGGTATTAATACAGTGAAACATCATATTGATAAGATCATATCATTCTCTGTAGGGGATATTATTTTAGCTGGTGATTTTAATTGTATACTACATGAAAGTGATACTACCACTATAAAGAAAAGAAGAATTACATCTAATGCAAAACATTTAAATGATTTTGCTAATTCTTATCATTTGAATGATATTAATAATCAGATAGAGTCAAAATCATTACCATACACCTTTTTTCTAACAGATACAAAACTTATTCAAAAATAGATAGGGTCTTTATTTCTAACCAGATGGTAACAGATTTAATTAATTCCAAAATCATTTCATGTCCTATATCTGATCATAACTCAATTGGTTTTGAATTCATGATAAAAAAATACTCATAATGTTCAGATCAAAAGGATACCAGCATACTTAACTCAGCTAAAAGACTATAAAGAATATATACTTTCAGAAGTACAACATTTTCTAGACATAAATAATACTCCTGAAGTCTCCATTGTCTATGTTTGGGATGCCTTAAAATAATATCTATATGGACAAAGTATCAGATGGTATAATAACAAAAGGAAATCTTGGGATAAGGAATTGTTAGATATTCAAAGTAAACTAGACTCTTATAAACATAATAATAAAGAAAATATTATGGACAAGAAAGTTATTGAAGAAATAAACAAACTAAATGAGAAATACAAAGAAATTTTGACTCATAAAGTTAAAATAACTTTAGAGAAATACAAGTTTTGTCTTATTCAATAAGCCCCAAATACTTACATAGACTTAAAAATAAAACAAAAAGATTGAATAAACAAAACCATATCAAAGAAATCTTTTCTCTAAGGAAAAGAAGAATGTTTCTAGTATACCAGAAATACTGGATGAATTTAGAAATCACTTTCACAAGATTAACCATAACAACATTAACATGGAACCTAAAGATAAAATAAAGGAGTTTATAACCACAAACATGAATAAAAAGCTTAATAAACAACAGATTAAACTATTGGACAAGAGTATTTCATATACAGAAGTTATTACACAAATAAATAAGCTTAAATCAAACAAAGCACCGGGTAATGATGGTATTATACCAGAGATATATAAAATCCTTTCTAAAACTACATATTCATTAATACATAAGGTTTTATTCTGGCCCAAACTGAGTTAATAACCCCCATCTTGGCAATATACATTTATTTCACCAATTTTAAAACCTAATAAAGATCCAACTAGATGTTCTTCATATCGACCCATCTCATTACTTAATGTTGATTATAAAATGTTTATGAGTATTTTGCTGATAGATTGAAGACAATTATCCCGGCATTATAGACATAGATCAGACGTGCTTCATTGTAAATAGAAATACTTTTGATAATATAAGAAGAACTTTAACATTAACTGATTTTGCAAATAGGAAAAGAAAGATTTAACACTTATTAGTCTTGATATAGATTCAGCATTTGATTCAGTAAGTTGGGACTATCTGTTTACCTTACTGAAATGCACAAATTTCTCTGATGCATTTGTAAATTTAATTGAGCATTTATACAAAGGAACGCTGGCTTATATTAAGGTAGGAACATATGTTTCACAAAAATACCCATTCTTAAAGGTACAAAGCAAGGATGTCCACTTTCTCCACTATTATTCACTTTAGTAATGGAGCCTTGGGCTAATTTGATTAGAAACAGTACTGACATAGAGGGTTTTGAAATAGAAGAAAATACAACATCAAAAATTCAACTTTTGCAGATGATGTTCTAATTACATCAGCAGGATCTAATTCTTCTATGCAGTCTTTATTTGATAAAATGATGAATTTTAAAAGTATTTCTGGTTTAATATTCAATGAAGAAAAACTAAAATACTACCTATATATACACGAAAAAATACTCTCATTAGTGATTTTACTAAATATGTACCCAACTCAGGTCAGATAACTTATTTAGGTATAATACTATCTAAAGATATTAAATCTATTATATATAATAACTATAATACCTGTTTTCTTAATATACAAAATCTTTTAATACCTGGAATAATATGTTTTTTACTATGGAGGAGAGACTTACAATTATTAAAATGATAATATTCCCCAAGATTTTATACTTAATATAATCAATAATACTTTCACCTACAAAAATAACTATCAAGAAACTGAATAAACTAATGTTAAATTTCTTATGGGCACCTAATAGACCTAGGATTGCATTAAAGAAACATACTAATAGCTGGTCTCAAGGGGGTATTTCTTTTCCAGACTTTAATTTATATATTATCTCTTCTATTATAAAAGTTATTACTTTATTAATAGATCGGTCATATGTCGCAAAATGGAAAGATTATTGGGAGCTAATTAGTATGTACTTCATGAAAATCTCCTTAACACATAAAAATATGATTATAAATAACTCCATGTTGTGGTTGCTAAAGGAATTTTGTACTTCACCTATTACACCTAAACATATGGTCTGTTACCCATTAAATATTATTATTAGTTATCGTAACTTTATATTCATGCACCCTAAGTATAGGGAATGGAATTTTATTGTATTCCCTATAATTTATACTCAGGGTATGCTTATGTCATCTACTTCTGAAGGAGCTCATTTAGCTATAGATAATAATCTAAAGTACTGGTATCAGCTGATATCTGATAATAAAGTTAAAAATCTAGATTTCTTAAAACAAGAATTTGATCTAAGAGAAACTTGCTGGTTAGAGGTTCAGATCTTTAGACAACATCTCATTGATAGAATAGATCTAATGTCTATAACAGTTAAAGAATCTATTCCAAAACTGATTGATTACTTGATAATAAATTTACAGCATAAAGTTTCTGATAAAGGTAAACTTTCATATATACATAAAATTATCAGACAAGAAACTTTTTACAATGTAGATTCATACTGGAATTATTTCACCTCTATTAATGGGGACCCACCAACTCAACAAGATAAACAATATATATTGGAATCTGCTTATAGAACTACATCTTCCATTGTCTGGAGACTTTATACATGGAAATTTTTACATAGATCTTTTATACACCTTTGATGATGAATAAAATTAATAATAAAGATAATCTATGTAAGAGATGTAATGTAGAAATTAATGCTGACTGGGCTCATATGTTTTATGACTGTATGAAGTTGAAAGAATACTGGAAGTCAATTAATGAATTTTGCAGGCTCTTTTACAGATAATTTCATTATTTCTAAGTCTCTTATATTATTCAACACACCTGTACCTCAATGTGTTAAAAGATTAAGCTTCCCTTGTTATGGTCTATCCTAGCAGTGGCTAGGAAAATAATAACTAGAAATTGGATTTCAGATACACCTCCTTCATTCAATGAATTTAAAAATGTTATGAATATAATGTGTCATATGGAAATAAGCACAATTAGAATGAGAACAACTAGAAAAACATCACATTTTATTGTATGGGATAATTTACAAAATTTGTTAAAAAAATTCTAATTTCAATAGCACAGTATTTTAGTTTAATTAATTGATCTGATTGTAGTGGATGTCTTTGTAAATACTTTAGTTGTTTTGTTGAATATTATAATAATACCTATTTTTAATTATTTGTATAAAATTGTTATGATATTTCTCTTATATGTTAAAACAATAAATTTGTTTTAAAAAAAAAAAAAAAAAAAAAAAAAGAATTAATGGCAGACTCATGACAATCAAACTCTAACCTAATGATAGGGCAGTATTCATAATCTCAGCCTATGCCTCACAGCAGGGTTTTGATAGTGAAGAAAAGAGTGCATTCAAGCAGCAGTTGCAGGACTTGCTAGATAAAGCAGACAACATGAATTGGTGTTGATAAAGGGTGACTTGAATGCACATATCAGGACAGATAGAATGGGATATATGGACTACCTGGGTCCACATGGATGGAGCAACAGGAATAAAGAAAGAAAAGCCATTCTAGACTTCTGTCTGGCAAACAGCTTGATGGTAGCCAACACATGGTTCAGCAAGAGAGAGAGAGAGAGAGTGTCACAAGGTCAGTTACAAGAGTGGCCAACATGTAACTCAGGTAGACTTTCTCCTACTGAGGTAGAATCAGCAATTGTAGAGTCATCCCCACTGAAACTGTCGGCACAGCATAAGCCATTGGTTGCCACAATCAGCTGCAAGCAGTGGTCAGAGAAGGCTCTAATGTGAACAGAGACCAGGCTGAAGACCTGGAATGTTGACTCGAGAGGAAGCACAACATTTCAAGAAATTACTCATGATTCTAGAACCTCAAAAAAAAGAAATAGGTGGAGTTGAAGAAGAATGTCAGTGCTTCAAAACAGTATGTATGAGGACTACAAAACAGATATGTGGCCAAGCCAGGAATGGAAAAAAGGTGCATAAGGAAAGCTGGTGGTGGACTGCAGAAGTCCAAGAAGTCATCAAAAGAAAAAGGATGGCAAGAAAAAGTGGAAGATAGAAAAGGCTGACCAGGCTAGGAAGGACTACTGATTGACTAACAAAGAAGATAAGAAAGGAGGTGTAACAGCCAAGAACAAGGCATCAGAGGCATTCTAAAAGCTTCTGGAAAGTGAGTCAGTACATGGCACAAATAAACTATATCAGGTTGCAAGGCAAAGACAGCAGGATAAAAAAGATAGCCAGACACCCTTCATAAGGTATGCCAGCAATAACCTGCTCAACAGTTGACAGGAAATCAAAAGCAGATGAAAGGAGTACTTTCAGCAGCTTATGAATGAAGAGAACTCCACAGGTGAGAGAAGAGGAGGAGTCCACCCTAGAAGAAGTAAGAACAGCACTAAGGAAAATGAAGTCAGGGAAAACAGCAGGTGCAGATGAGGTCAGGGCAGATATAATAAAGACGCTGGTTGAGATAGGGAAGAAATGGCTCCTGGTGGAGAGAAAGGCATATCCCAGATGACTGCAGAATAAGCATACTAGTGTCAATGTTTAAGAAAAAAAGGATATTCACAACTGTGGGCAGTACAGAGGTATCAAACTTCTGTCACATTGCAAAAAAACTTGTGGAGCTGGTGATTGAAAAACAAATACCCACAGTAGTAGAAACTGTGATGGGACATGAGCAGTTCATATTTAGATCAGGATGTAGAAAAAAATGATCCAACGTTTGCAGTGAGAAAGACAGTTGAGAAGAAGCTAGTGATGAGGAAAGAGTCCAACTGGGCATTACTTGACGTACAGAAAGCATATGATAAGGTCCCAAGAAAGTTGCTTTGGGCAGTCTTGCAGTGGTTTGAAGTTCCAGAAACACTGGTAGACTTAGTGTAGGCTGGGTACAAGGACCCAATGACTTAAATACTAACAGTGCCCGGTCTCACAGAGGGGTTCCCAGTGAGAATGGGACTGCATTAGGGTTCAGCTCTGAGCCCACTGCTGTTCATACTGGTGATGGAGTACAACAGCAAATAGGTTTCAGGGGACAGATCATCAAAACTGCTGTATGCAAATGATGTGATATTTCAGGCAGACTCAGCCAAAAGATAGGGGAATGGCATGCAAAAACTGAAGGCACATAGGATGAAACTGGTAAGATAGTTGTAATAGCAGCAAATGGGGGAAAGCAGAAGAATCTGACAATTGAGATAAAGGGAAGCTAGTGGAACAGGTTATCAGTTTCACGTATCTGGGAGGGGTGGTTGAAGAGAAGGAAAGTCTGAATAAACAGCTCAAAGTTAGAATTAGAGGGAGTGCAGCCAACTGGAACAGAGTGTCGGGTGTAGTGTATGACATAAGAATGCCAAAGAAGCTTAAAAGTAAGGTGTAAAAAACAGTGGTGCAATCAGAGCTACTTTATGTTACAGAAACCTGGGTAATAAAGGCAGACCAGTTGAGGAAGCTAGAGGTGATGACGTGCCTGAGATGGGTGGTAGGATGCACACTGTGGGACAGACGAAGAAATGAGGACATAAGACAAAGTAGTTCCAAATGCAGAAAAGGGCAAAGAGAACAGATTAAGGTGGTTCAATCACATGCAGAAAAGCAGAAGACAATCTAGTGAAGATTTAGGTCAGGCAAAAAAAAAAAAAAACACAAGAGGAAACAAGGACATCCAGCAAAGAAGTGTTTAGATTGCATGAGAGAAGATTTGCAACAACCAGGTATGAGTGCCGAAGAAAGCAGGAGGGTGACATTGAATTGAGGCAAATGGTGACAGTTAACGTGACACTCTGACCCCATGTAGAAAATTGGGAAAAGGGAGGTTGATGACGACTATGATGATGATAATAACGATGATTCTCATTTCTCTAGAATAAACTTCCTCTGCAGGTTAAACAATGTGCTTCAGTATCTCCCTTCATATTAAACCTGGAAAACCAGATGGGTGATTTCAAATTTATCCCAGGGCTAACTTGCCACTCACTCCTTGAGAAAGGAGGTACAGCCTGAGGGTGGTTATTGGCAAGTCATACATGGTCATTAGAATAAAATTGCCTTGATACTCCTATGAATCTTTGAATCCTTTTGTCCCACATTTGCAGTCATCAGCACTTATCACCCTTATCTCCAAAATGAAGAGTGCCTGAGAGGAAGTGGTATTCCTGTGTCTGTTGTCATTTGCTGTGATATGCGAGAGGATAGAGTGTCACTTCAACAGTGACAATCATCTAGAGCCGCCAAGGTTTACATCACCAGGTAGTTAGCTCTGCCGTGGTCATTCTTCCACACTCACAACTATGGCCAAGTTAGAGTGTTCAGTCCATCTACTGCCTCTTTTTGGAATGTGGGAGAAAATCAGAGCACCTGGAATAAACACATACGAACACAGGGAGGACATGCAGACTTTGCACAGAAGGCACTCCAGACAGAATCAAACTGGGGAACCTCTTGTTGGAAGGCAACAATGCTATCTGCGGTACCAGTCATGGTGCAAATCCTGTATCATTAACCTGGTTAACTATTCTGAGCCTGTGTCTTATGCAGTTGTCTAACTGTACCTGATAAAATATCATATTCATTTATATTGATGAAGTGTTGCCATAAAACATAAGTTACTTACTTATTTAATTGTTTTGTTTGCCTGCTTGTTAGTTGGTTTGCTT
>NC_056741.1:284528934-284531434 GCF_019279795.1 Protopterus annectens | reverse complement strand
AACAGATTTACTTGCCTAGAGCAATACCTCTTCGGAACAAATGAAGCAGTGGGTGCTTGACATTTGTTAACATCAGGCCTCATGCTATAAAAGTGCTTAACTGATTTGTCTTTTTTCCATATCTCAGAGAGTAATCACCATGATGCATGCACTACAAGTTTCTTACGCATTGGGGCAACTGACATAAAGTTGTTAGGAGCATCATCATAGTTAGTCGTAGACTTCCTTACAGGTAACTGTATTTGTATTTAATACTCAGGGTTATACTGATGTTGTACCAAATGATGAACCAAATAAGGCATAGCTTAACAAGCAGAAATTAAAGGAAGTAATAAAAGTATCTCAGTCAAAGTAGCCACCAATCACAAATGAGGTATGTCAGGTGTTCTAATAAACATTTTGTTATTTAACTTAAATGTGCCATATCCAAAATAAAATAATATAACAGATCAATTTAACAATAACTTAAGAGGCTCTTCAGGCATGTATCCAAATGCTATGCATTCTTACTTGGACTCTTTGAGGTCATGGGCTATGAAATATTCTATAAAGTTCTGCTTAGGTAAGCATAATATGTTTTAAACGCATCAAATACCACAAAACAGAATGTATTTTATATGACTTTATAATTATTCATTCCCAGCTGTGTAAAAAACCTGGGTGTTTACCTGGGTGGTGCGTGGGTATATGAGTACTAGAATGTATCATTTTGCGTCATTTTAGATTAAAATTAAATATCATGAAATAATACAGGAAATGCCTGCCAGCATAGCACAAAAGATTAAAAGAGCAGACTATTAACGAGCTTCATTCTGTAGTTCTAAGTTTCATTCCTTCAGTCTCATTTTGCTTACTATGTCTGTATGAGTATGTCATTCAGACAATATTCTGGTTGACCATTAAAAGAGGTAATCATGCATAGTGACTATAGCCTGTTAACAAATAATTAAATTATCACAACACCAGGACCACTCAGCCCCTTATTTGGTCGGAGTAGTTTTTAACAAAATAAAAAAAAAATCCAATACAGTGTGAACTAATAACATAACACAAAAAAGAAATAACTCATATAATGCACCAAGCAGGCCATGTTCCAAATAAATGTTATTAAAATAATGTCACATTAATGAAGTTTACTTGTAATATGGGATTGTCAGAGAGATGAAAGTAGAGAGGAGTATAAGAAGATGAGGCACATGGCAAAGAGAGAAGTGGTGAAGGCTAAGGCTAAGGATAAGGCATATGGTGAGTTGTATGAAAGGTTGGACACTAAGAGTGGAGAAAAGGAGGTTAGACAGAGACACCAAGCTGGGAAAGGTGTGCAGCAGGTTAGGGTGATAAAGGATAATGAGGGAAACATATTCACAAGCGAGGAGAGTGTGTTGAGCAGATGGAAAGAGTACTTTGAGGGGCTGATGAATGAAGAGAATGAGAGGGAGAGAAGGTTGGATGATGTGGGGATAGTGAATCAGGAAGTGCATCAGATTAGCAAGGAGGAAGTAAGGAAAGCTATGAAGAGGATGAAGAATGGAAAGGCTGTTTTTCCAGATGACATACCTGTGGAAGCATGGAGGTGTTTAGGTGAAATGGCAGTGGAGTTTTTAACTAGATTGTTTAATGAAATCTTGGAAAGTAAGAGGATGCCTGAAGAGTGGAGAAAAAGTGTTTTGGTACAGATTTTTAAGAATAAAGGTGATGTGCAGAGCTGTAATAATTGATCAGTCACATCATGAAGTTATGAGAAAGAGTAGTGGAAGTTAGGTTAAGAAGGGAGGTGATGATTAGTGATCAGCAGTATGGTTTCATGCCAGGAAAGAGCACTACAGATGCGATGTTTGCTCTGAGAGTGTTGATGGAGAAGTATAGAGAAGGTCAAAAGGAGTTGTATTGTGTCTTTGTGGACTTAGAGAAAGCATATTACAGAGTGCCTAGAGAGGAGTTGTGGTATTGTATGTGGAAGTTGGGAGTGACAGAGAAGTAAGTAAGAGTGATACAGGATATGTACAAGGGTAGTGTGACAGTGGTGAGGTCTGCAGTGGGAGTGATGGATGCATTTAAGATGAAGGTGGGATTACATCAAGGATCAGTTCTGAGCCCTTTCTTATTTGCAGTGGTGATGGACAGGATGACAGATGAGATCAGACAGGAGTCCCTAGGAACTATGATGTTTGCAGATGACATTGTAATCTGTAGTGAGAGTAGGGAACAGGTTGAGGAGACCCTGAAGTGGTGGAGATATGGTCTAGAGAGGAGAGGAATGAAGGTCAGCAGGACTAAGACAGAGTATATGTGTGTGAATGAGAGGAAGGATAGAGGAATGGTGAGGATGCAGGGAGTAGAGTTGGTAAAGGTGGATGAGTTTAAGTACTTGGAATCAACAGTTCAGAGTAATGGTGAGTGCAGAAGAGAGGTGAAGGAGAGAGTACAGGCAGGGTGGAGTGGATGGAGAAGAGAGTCAGGAGTGATTTCTGACAGACGGGTACCGGTTAGACTGAAAGGG